>NC_091060.1:11310645-11612103 GCF_000393655.2 Nicotiana sylvestris
TCCCAACTTTGGCTAAACAGGCTGGTCAGGGGTGTGCCAACACTCTTAATTGCTGGGCATGACCACCACCCTGCCATGGCCTTCCTTAATTCCCCTCTATGCACTTACTCTTACTCTTAGACTTTAAGTTCTTCCCCCCTCCTATGAGCCTTGCTTTGGGACCTTGAGTTTCCTCTGAACTTGGACATTCTGCACTGCACTATAATCTAATTCTGTAATGTATTTGGGGTGTAAGCACTACCCGGGGTCCCTTTGAGGCTCTTGGGAACTTTGACACATCCCAAATAAGAGAAAGGCTTTTGGAAAACTGATCCTGGAAGTTGGTTTATCTCATATTGTTAGACCTTGAGTCTGAATTAGGCTGTTTGGTTGTAGCTTGAACTTCTGATGTAATTTTACTTTTCTGATTCATCTGTATCTGTAATAATTTATAATAACTATGGGTTCTAGTAAAAAGGGGAGGGTCACTCATGTATGCATATGGGTGGACATCATGCTTTAGGTATTTATTTTTGCAATCATAGCCTGCTCTTTCGCTTATGCATTTCACATAGAAATCCCATCTTATGCATTACATGTAGAAATCCTGCCTATAAGCTGTTTCATTATTGCATGTAGAAATCTTGTCTATAAGTTGTGCATCACATGTAGAAATCCTGCCTATAAGCTATTTCATTAATGCATATAGAAATCCCGTCTATAAGTTGTGCATCACATATAGATATCCTGCCTATAAGTTATTGCATCAACACATATAGAGACCATGCCTATAGGTTTTCTGCATATAAAAATCATGATCCTAGGTTTTCTGCACTTCTGCATATACCATATTATTAGGCAAACAGTCTCTAGGTTAAAATAATAACTAGTTGCATCCTAGAAATCATGCCTATAGGATTCCTGCATCTCGATAATTGTTTTAAAATCAATAACGCTTAGAAATCATGCCTATAGGAGCAACCGTTTGGATCTGATTCGTCTATCTCATCTATAAGTCTGAAATCAGTAGCAATGTTGTTTAATATCTGCAGAATTTAGTTGGTTCTAAAATCAGTAACCCTTCTTTAAAAAAATCAGTATACTTCCACCTAGGCAAGCAGTAGGCAATTGATTAACTATGTCAGTCCTTGATAAACTACAACCAGACAAGGCCTAATTCAGACTTCTCATATGAGAAATATGTGATGAAGCAGCGTATCCTAACGCTAAATTTAATTCAGGCTAAAACCAGTATCTAAAGTCATGCTAGACAATTTGCTTCTTTTTTAGGAGGCCCGCTCGAGCCTTTTTAACTGCTATGTGTTTCCCTAACTGCTTTATGTATTTTGTTTGTCGCATTAGAATTTTATCCTTTCAAACTCTGAAAAGCCCCGTTCTCCTTCCCTTTTAGGACTAGTAGTCCCAAATGCCTCCGGGACTGATAGGATTGGGACGGGTAATGGCATGCAATAAGTAACGATACATTTTTTGTATTTTAATACCTTAACGGGGTGGGAAATGGTAGATATGGATATGATGACCACGCGATAACAACCACATGTATAAACGGTTACCGGGTGTTGTGTGGGGTGATCCATATTATTTATAAACCTTGGACCCCTTCCCTTATTTATTTTTCAGAATTTTGAAAGCAAAACTGTTCAATTTCATCTTCTTTAACCTCTTATTCCAATTACTTGCATCAATTATGTGAAAACCCCTCCCTTTTACTTAGTTATTTTCAGAACTTTTAAAAACTGCTTTCTTCCCAAAATTCAGCTTCTTTAACTTCTTTTACTTCAGTAGCTTGCAATCGTTATGTGAAAACTATCTCGTATTTGCAATTCTTGCTTGTTCACTTGTCATTTGCACTTAAAAGTCACAATTATAGCATGGCCGGGAACCACACTAGTGGATCTTGAGGGGTGCCTAACACCTTCCCCTCGAGATAATTTCAAGCCCTTACCCAATCTCTGATTTTCTAAATCAAATTTCTTCTTAGTGTCCTATTACACTTAATCATTAGGTGGAGACTCTTCAATTGCAAACCCAATTCCCAAAAGGAAATGAGTTGTCCGCCCAAATGTCATAAACCAAATTTCTCTTTAGAAAAAGGGGCATCGACATACAAAATATCAACAAAATCTGTGAAATGACAACAAGAAACGACCACTATGGGTCTCAACAGTATTGGCATAAAGCCTAAACATAATATCTAGAATGATTGATAGCTCAATTACTTTATCACATGGTGAACACATATATCAACAAAAATAGGGCCACTATACAGTGCCATGGGAACAACATATTCCCAATTTACAAGGTGCACGCCCACATGCCCGTCACCTTGCATGTGCGGCACCTCAATACCAATCACATAACGCGTATTGCGGGGTTTCATACCCTCAACACTAAGTTTAGAAGAGTTACTTACCTCTAAAGAGCCAATACCAATGTCGAGCAAGCCAAGCGATGCTTCAAATATGCCATCACGTGCGTTCCAACATCTGAACGGCTCGAAACTAACCAAAAACAACTCACTTACATCAAACAAGGTTAAGGGAACCAATCCCAATCAGAAAAGATCAATCTTTAATCGAAACCCAATATCGGCCAAAAGCCAAACCAGGGCCTACACCTCGAAACCCGACAAAACTCTCAAAATCCGACAACCCATTTAATTACGAGTCCAACCATACTAGTTTCACTCAAATCCGACTCCAAATCGATGCTCAAAACTCAAAAATTCATATTATGAAACTCTAGGCCAAAACCCCCAAATTCTCTTAAAATTTATCAACCAAAAGCTAAAATCGAAGATAGATTCATAGAATATAACCAAGACCGAGTAGAGAACACTTACCCCAATTCATATGGTGGAAATTGCTCCAAACATTGCCTCAGTCTAAGTTTGGAAATGTTAAAATGAAGCAAAAATACGAACCCTTATATTTATCATTCTGCTCAGCACTTCCGCTTTTGTGCCTCATTAGCCGCTTCTGTGGATTCAACTAGCCAACTAACCCCTCGCACCTGTGAATCAACATCCACTTCTGCGCAATCGCAGGTGCGCAACCAAACATGCTCCTACACTAAATCTCGCTCTTGCGCCCAAAATCTCCGCTTCTGCAGGGTCGCAGATGCGCCCCTATTCTTGCTTCTGCAATCTATTCCGACTATGTCTTCGTTCACTTCTGCGATCATCTATCTGCATCTGCGGACTCGCATCTGTGTACATTCTTCCGCAGATGCGGAAACACCAGAATCAACAGCCTTCAACAACAGTAACATGAAGAAGAATGATCCAAAATCAAATCCGAAACATAATCAAGCCCCTCGAGACCCCGTCCAAATATACCAACAAGTTCCATATCATAATACGGACCTACTTGAAGCCTCAAAACACATATAACAATATCGAAATGATGAATCATACCTCAATTCAAACATCAATGAACTTAAAACTTCAAATTTTGACAACCGATGCCGAACCCTGTCAAATCACGTCCGATTGACCTCAAATTTTTCACACAAGTAACATTTGATATTTCGGACCTGCCCAACTTTCGGGGTCAAAATCCGACCCCGATATCAAGAAGTCCACTCCTGATCAAACCTTTCAAAATTCCAACTTTCGCCATTTCAAGTCAAATTCTACTATGGACCTCCAAGGCATAATCTGGACGCGCTCCTAAGTCCAAAATCACCCAATGGAGCTAACGGAAGCATCCGAAATCCGATCCAAGGTCAAATACTAAAAAGTCAAAACTTGGTCAAACCTTTGAAATTTAAAGCTTCTAGCTGAGAATCATTCTTCCAAATCAATTCTGAATAACCTGAAAACCAAAACTGATGATTCACATAAGTCATAATACCTCATACAGAGCTACTCTTGCCCTCAAACAACCGAGCGAAGTGCAAATACTCAAAACGATCAATCGAATCATTACAGTCTTTGAGAATGTTAACTCTTCGTTTTATCTGGCGTTAATTTATTACTTTAAGTCATTAACGAGATTTCAACTAACATGCTTCCATGCGAGCTTTATCGTCTAAACCACTTAATTAGCAATGGATTAGTCAATGAGACTAAAGCAACGGTCTCTAAAACAACAAATAGATCAGGTATCCTAAGATACTACTTAAAATATATTTATGGTCAAATTGTCGTAGGAGGAAGGACAGAGAAAATCATTGGGCTAGGAAGATAGACAATGAAACATCCTTTACAATTGTTTTCATTGTTTGTTGTCTGCAGTCTGAATCTGATATCCACTCCGACTTTTTATTGGCAGGCAGTCTGCCTTACACCTGCTAATATGATGTGATAAAAATCAAATATATGTAGTAGATCATCCAATAGTGGTGGAATCAAGAATTTTAGTTAAGGAAAGTCATAATATAAAATGCAAGTATTGCTGGGGTGAAATCAATTAAACCGACTGAACCGTATCGTATTAAATCGATAGTTATATTTTTTTATTAAAATCATAAGTTTTTATATGAATTTATAAATGTACTGATAATTAGGATAAGTTTTAAATTTTATGAAAATAAATTGAAAATATCGAAGTACCGAATAAATTCCCAAGTAGAAATATATTTATATAATAAGTTTAAAAATAGTAAAACATTAAATTTTTCCTTGGACATTGGAATTATGAATAAGGTTACAAGCAACAAGTAACCTAACTCAAAATCCTAATTCCCAGACCTATTATGCCATTTCTATTGAAGTAAAATTATAAACATATTCACTAGCAAGACACAAGGTATTCTAGCGAATATAAGTAGCAAACCATAATGTATTGGATATGTTTCCAGTTGTATGATATAGATTTATATTTTCGAATACTTAATTTTTTATAGATTTTATTCTTTAGTCCCAACTTGGTTAATATCTTACCACTCATGTGACTTATATCTTCTTTGTCTCTGCTTAGTTTCTTTTACGCTGCTGTAGAATAGTTGATGAATTTATACTCTAACCATCTTTCATATTTGCTAAGTCCTACAAAAGTACGTAAATTATCGCAGTCTACTTCTACTAGTGCCTTTTACATGACATTTAAAAAAATACCGAAAATTAACCGAACCGTACAGATATCAAACAGAAACTGATGTTAGACATATTCTTATGTGTTTTAATGTTACTTTACCCATATTTTAACTACTTTTTATGGGGGCCAAGGTCATAGTGCATACCGATCATACAACCCTTAGGTACTTGATGACAAAGAAAGACTCCAAAGCGAGGTTGATGCGATGGGTCTTATTACTTCAAGAGTTTGATCTAGAAATTGTGGACCAGAAGTGTAGTGAAAAACAAGTGGCGGACCACTTGTCCTGCTTGGAGGAGGAATGAAGTCCATGTGATGGCCTAGAGATCAATGATGCATTTCCCGATGAGCAACTACTTTCTATGCCAATGTGTGATATGTCGTGGTTTGCGGATGTTGCTAATTACCTTGTAACTGGTATTGTTCCGTATGAGATATCTTCTAACCAAAGGAAGAAGCTCAAACGGGATAGTTTGGATTTTTATTGGGATGCGCCGTATTTGTTCAAGATTTGCACGGATGGTGTGGTCCGAAGGTGTGACCCGAAGGAAGAGCAATTGAGTATCTTGGAGGCTTGTCATTCCTCTCCCTATGGTGGCCATCATGGTGGGGCGAGGACTGCTTCCAAAGTTCTTGGTTGTGGATTCTATTGGCCAACGTTGTACAAAGATGCAAGTAATCTTGTGAAGAGGTGTGATGAATGTCAAAGAGCGGTGGAATTTCGAAGAAAGATGAGATGCCTCTAAACACGATCCTTGGGGTTGATATTTTTGATGTATGGGGTATTGATTTTATGGGCCCATTTGTTAGCTCATGTGGGAACACATACATTCTTGTGGTGGTGGACTATGTTTCAAAATGGGTTGAAGCCGTGGCTTTGACTAATAATGAGGACCGGAGTGTTGTTGCATTTCTCAAAAAGAGCATTTTTATAAGGTTTGGCACTCCTCGCGCAATCATAAGCGATGGGGGGGTCTCATTTTGCAATTTTGACACTTTACTTTCGAAGTATGGTGTCAATCACAAAGTTTCTACTCCCTATCATCCTCAAGCAAGTGGTCAAGTTGAAGTCTCCAATAGGGAAATCAAAAACATATTGTCAAAGACGGTCAATGCAATTAGGACCGATTGGTCAAAGAAGTTGGATGACGCTCTAATGGCTTATAGTACTGCTTATAAGACTCCAATTGGTATGTTTCCGTATCGATTGGTATTTGGGAAAGCTTTCCATCTACCTGTTGAGTTAGAGCACAAGGCCATGTGGGCCTTGAGGAAGTTGAACCTTGAGCGGGATGTAGCTGCTAATCTTCGGGTGGAGCAACTCAATGACCTTGACGAATTTAGATTCCATGCCTACTCTAGTTCGTCCTTGTATAAGGATAAAATGAAATATCTTCACGACAAATATACTCGGGGAAAGGAGTTCAAGGTGGGGGATTTGGTGCTCTTATTCAACTCTCGGCTAAAGTTGTTCCCAGGAAAGCTCAAGTCAAAATGGAGCGGACCGTTTAAAGTAGTGTGTGTGACCCCGTTTGGTGCTCTTGATTTAAAGAACAAAAGTGGGGAAGTTTTTAGAGTGAATGGTAATAGGGTTAAGCACTACTTGGAAAAAATTGATGACAACCACGTGGTGGCACTCCTTCATTTCAAATGATGTGATAGTAACCTGTGTCGTGTCGTGACGTTAAATCAGACGCTTCTTGGGAGGTAACCCATGTGTTTTTCTTCTTGTTTTCATTTGATTTTCATTATAGTGTAGGATTGATATTTGAGATAAATGGTTGTGAGATGTTACAGGATTGTGTTGGTGCAGTGCAGGACATAGTGGAAAAAGGTATTCAGGTCTCTGAAGTTGCCAGTGCGGCCGCACTATATTTTGTGCGGACCGCACTGGTGAGGGTGAAATATAGACCTCTCTGAAGTTTGCCACTGCGGCCACACTACATTTTGTACGGTTCGCGGTGGACCACTGCGGCCGCAGTCTATTTTGTGCGGACCGCAGTGTGTTGCCTCCTCAAGTTTGGAATCTATCATGCAGTGCGGACCGCGGTCGATTTTGTGCGGTCCGCACTGGGGTAGGTAAGCTGGGTCGTAGGGCTTTTTCTATAAATAGTGCCTGAGGCCCAACGTTCAAATTTTTCGATCCTCTGACTCTCAAACATCATAAAAACATTATTCATTATCTTTTCTCCCCGTAACTAACTGCTTGGAATCGTTATTCTTCACTTCATCTCATATCTGGTAACATTACATTCCTTTTACTTGTTCAATTTTTTTAATTTCTTTTAATTTTTGTTTTTTTTTGCTTTCCTTCCTCTTATTCCCATATTGTCTTCCATAAATTAGGTTAGGGTAGTTAATCTTTTGATTAAAATAGAGTTAGTTAGTTAAAATACACTGGGCAATATGTAGGGACACTAATTAGGTGAAAAATTTGGGATTAAAATCAAATACGTGAACCCTAATTTAGTGCCACAGCTGGGCACTCAGTGCGGACCGCGGTCGTTTTTGTGCGGTCCGCGGTGCCCCTGTGCGGTCCACAATACCATTTTGTGCTGACCGCATTAATGAAAATCTGAATGCTGAACCTTAGGAACTGCGGCCACACTACATTTTGTGTGGACCACAGTGGCCCCAGTGCGGCCGCACTACATTTTGTGCGGTCCGTACTGCCTAGATATAGAGAGTGGGTAGTTTGAACCCCACATCTGTGTGGACCGTAGTTGATTTTGTGCGGTCCGCAGTGATCCCTTTGCATCCACACACCATTTTGTGCGGTCCGCACTACGTGACTTCTGCAACATTTCTGCAATTTTTCTTTCCTAATTCTGCAACTCTGTTCTTAACTGCTGCAACTGATACTAACAAGTTCAATTGATTGTGTTTGCAGACAATGGTGAAACAACGAGGAGGTAAAGGATCCAAACAAGTGGGCAGAGGAAAATCCTCCCGGGGAAGGAAACAAAAGATGATAAAACTCACTCCCCAAGTTCGGGAAAATATTAAAAAGACAAGAAAGATAATAAAAGCAGCTGATAGAGCCCTTGACATGTCGAGGAGTTAGTACGAGCCCTCCCGGGAGATCTCCTCAGACTCCGTGCCAGAGTTCATCCCTGATTGGCCGGAGAAGAACAGGCTAAGAGACACACCGCCAGCATCCCCCACTTCCCAAACGTTAGTGAATATTTCTTCTGGGTCGTCTGAGGGATCAGGTAAAGGTAGTGGGGAATACTCCACCTCTCCTACAACTTCATTATCTAGAGAGGGTGAAGTAGGTACTGAGGAGGAAGTAGGGGGGACGAAGAAGTAGGAGAAGGAGGTGAACCACAGGTGGGGAGTATTGCTAGAACTAAGAAGCCAGAGATGTGGCAAGACCGATTCATTAGTGAAGTAGCATTCCATAAATTCCGGGAATGGTGGTCAGTGATGAAGTTGATCCTGGAGAGGAGTTTTATAGATAGAGACTTGCTACCTTACAACCCCAATGTGAGGAGGCAGTTTAGGGAGAGATTCGGATGGGGGGATTGTGTGGACACCAATGAGCACTTGGTCAAGGAATTCTACACCAATGTTGCCCACATCAAAAAAGGTACCAAGGTGACCAAGGTGCGGAACTTGAAGATGTTTGACGGGAAGACAATCATTGATTACCTTGGCTTTGATGAGAAGGATGAGACCCTATACATGGAGAAGATGGAACTGGGTGAGGAGGTCCATCCATGGCTGGCAGAGTACTTGGCAATCCTAGGTATCACCCCGGATTGGTTGACTGCGGGCATCAAGATTTTGAGGCGTAATTTGAATTTTGAGTTAAAGGGGTGGGAGACATTTGTATATAGTAGGTTGGACCCCATGACTCATGACAACACCCTACCTCTTCACCGGACAGTTTTGGTGGCCTTGATCATGGCGGGGTAACCAATCAATGTGGGGAATGTGATGTCGAGAATAATTTCAAATATGGGTGCTCAGCATGACAGAAACTACCAATTCCCCAGTTTTCTCACTATGTACTTCCGGGATCTGAACATGGAAAAAAGGCCCTTCGACATCAAGGTCAAAGCAAAGGCCCCATTTTCTTGGTACAGTATGCAGGGGGATGATAACCCCAAGAGCAAAACCTTCAAGAGTACAGTTATTGCTGTAACTGGCCAGTCTGAAGAGCCAGTTGTGGTAGTGACTGCTGCTGAGCCTGCCTCTACTTCCACTGCTATCCCTCCTGGTCCATCCACCTCAGTTGTCCCGGAGATTCCTTCTTCCTGTGCTCATCCAATAACTGCCCACCGACTGAGCCAGGCACTTCTTAGTATAAACAACTAGATGTAGACTACGTTATCCAAGTTGTCCACCCTCACTACCACGGCAGAGGCTTAGTCGGTACCTCCACCCCCACAGGTTCCCCAGTTGATAGAGGATGCTCTCAAAGAGATTTTAGAGAACCAGAAGAAAATCCTTGACACTTAGAAAGTGATTACTGATGCAGTTGCTTCACATAGCAAGGCTATCAAGGAGCTTGCTAAGGAGCATAAGAAGCTGAGGAAGACACGGGCCTCCAAGGAGTCCGTGAAGGAGTTGGGAGATGATGTTGACAAACTAAAGGCAGATCACCTGCCTTTAGATTTACTACACTAGGACCCAGTACCAGCAACTCTTCCCCAGCCGAAGCAGTCATAGAGGCCTCCCAAAAGGAGGAGGATGATCCCAGAGGGGATGATGTAGTCATCCAGTTGGCCGACCCACCGGAGGCTTCCTCCAGTTAGCCATAGGATGCACCTCCAGAGCCTGTCTAGGTCCAGGACCAGGTCCCAGCAGCAGAGCAGGAGGCCACAGGGAACCAGTCTGAGGTTCCTGAGCATAGTGAGGACCCAGGGACCACTCAGGAGCGAGTTTTTGGCTAAAATCATCCCTCAACTATGGCTCAAAACTAGAATACATCCTTCTGTAATAATAGTGAATATAAAACATCCCTTAGCTATCCAAAAAAAGGCAAGAATCATCCTTCCATTAATTTCCATTAAGAAACTAACAGCTGCAACCAAAACATGTGTCAAGCACGTGACTTCAACCCCCAGCCCCCACAAAATCTCACTATTTTATCCTTCCTGATCATCTCGTCTTCATCCTTCACCGAAGCTTAGGCTTCTAAAACTTATTTTTTTCAATGTAATAAATATTAAAATATTCAACTTCTATATTAAACAAAAGACTTTCTAGAATTTTGTAAATTCAGTAATATAAGTATAAGTTAATGTGAAAGCTATTGTATATGATATTATCGAATGCTTAAAGAATTTATAATATTAATAATACCATTGTTGGGTGTGGATGACTGACCGTTTAAACTTCGAGCCAGCATTTATCTATTGTTTCTTATGCTTTAACCCACAAGATCTGGTGCTTTTAATAATGAGGAAGATATTTAGTTTGAGAAATAGCAAAATAATACTCCGGGCAAAAAAAGCCAAAACGTTTTTAATGGCTATTGTTGCTTTTACCTTGTTTGTGAGGCGTGGGAAGATAAGTTATGGAGAATAGCCCTAGCTTCAATTCTAGTTCAAGAAAATAACTTATCTTGTTGCTTTAGTTATTTTACGAAGTTAAAGGTAGTATCGTATAGCTTTTGAAGCCTAATATGGAAGAGCGGGGTATCTTCGGGAGGGATAGAATAAGGAGTATAGGGAGATTTTGGGGGAAGTTATGTTCTTGGCAAAAGTTTTGGTTGTAGAAGGATGATTCTTGTCCTTTTTTGATTAGTTAAGAGATGTTTTTTATTCAATATTATGACACAAGGATGTACCCTAGTTTTGAGCAATAGTTGAAGGATGATTTTAGCCAAAAACTCCTCAGGAGCCTATGCAGACAGACATGCCATAGAGAGTCTCTCTTTCCTTCTTCATTATCTTTTTGGTGCTTATTTTGTTTAGTTGGCATTGGGGACAATGCCAGCTTTCATTTGAGGGGGTAGGCCCTACATTTGGATTCATATGGATGATTGTATATATTGGATTCTTTTTATGCTTTCTTTATTTTTCATCTTTGGGTTGTATATAATTTTAACATTTCGTTACATTTATCGCACTTTTATTTTACTTTGGGTCTGTATATAAAGTTATGTTACATTGTAGATATTCATCCCATCTATTGTATATTAAAATCCCCTTCTGTATATATTCATTCTACTTTTCGCAAATTTTTTGTTCTTAGCTTCTTATTTGTGATTCGTAGCTTTTTGTTTTGAAAGAATGAAATAATCCTTTGGTTTTTTTAATGCCACGGTTCTTTCCAAAGGTGGTGTTTGTGTGAACCAGATAGCTCTTCCCAATGATGGATGGCGTGATAACCTTCTTAAGGGTTTGAGTCCGTTTTTGTTTTTGTTTTTAGTAGTTAGTAGTTAAGGGTGCCTCAAGCAAAGCTTCACTTGGGCCTAGCACATTTGCCTTTGATCTTAGAGTCAAAAACAATTTGTTGTGTTTAGGATGGTGAAGGTCATGACCTTGAGACTCTTGTGTTGATCGATAATCATCAAGGGGTTTTTCGGGACCATTGTGTGCTCAAATCTTATCTAAGGTTGTTGTGGGACCCCAACTCTGTGTCTTTAGAAATCTCATAGCTTGTTTGGTGAGTAATCGCATTGCAAGTCCAAGTCCCGAGCCATTGGTCTAGAACTTGCCCTGAATGTTTGTTGAGGCGAAATCCTAAGTGAATTTTGACTTGAGACATGATTATAGGCTCTCCTTGGTCCAAATGATAGTTGAACACATCCATAACCTGATAAGATCCCTAGCCAACCTTTTTGAGCCTTAAATCTTTTTTCTTCAAGAACCATGATACAATCCTATACCCGTTCTAAAAGATACCCTCTCTTGGCACCCGATCTTTCCTTTAGCACATGGCAAAAGTATAAGTTTGGGGGGAGAGACAAGGATTGCAACAAAGTGGTAAAAAGGCACAAAAATGAAGAAAAGTAAAGGCAATGAAAAAGAAAGAAAAGCAAAAAGACAAAAAGAATGTTCAATATGAAAAAAAATAAAAAGGGATTCAAGAAAAGTAAAGAATGAAAGGTGCGGAAAGTTGAAAAAGGAGAAAAGGTTTGAAATGCATAAGAAATAGTGACAGTGTGTCTCTCTAACCCCTTAGAAAGAAGTGAAATGACTCAAAGAATCAAGTGAATGTGTGTCAAACGAATCAAAAAAAGTGCTTAAAGGGAGATGGAACCTATTTAGACCAAAACATTTCCTAACCTAAACCAAAAGCCTTCAAAATATCTCCACAAAAGCCCTATATGATATTGAGTTGAATGAAGCTTACATTAATGGGTACTCACATAAGGGGCAAGCATATGGTACCTAGAGCCGGACTTGTGACTTTTTCTTGAGAGAGATGAGTGAACTTCCATTGACCTCGTTCTGAGTGCCACTATTCTAAAGGTGAGGTTTGCTTAGGGAGAGTTGAGGATATATGAGTTTGGGTTCCACAATGACCAAAGTAATACAAAAGAGTTATTTGATGTGTTGAGTCAATTCTTGATGCTCTTGTGTCGCACTCAATCCGTGGAGTTTCAAAGAGTAAAAGTTGTTAATGATTCATTTGTATTGAGGGCAATTGTTAGTCCCAATTGATGCTAGATGAGGTCACTTTAGGACAACTGAAATTTTCTTGGACATTCTCTTAAAGGGTGGGTCTTATTTTGTTTTTTTGAGGACATGCAAAAGCTTAAGTTTGGGGGAGTTGATAACTAGGGATTTTGATACCTTTTATACTCTTTCTTGCTTATGTTTTGATTAGTAATTTGTACAAAATAGTCCCAAAAGGCTCATAAGTTGTTCTTGATTGAAGGTTTGATCAACAAAGTGACAAGATATCAAAGATCAACTCAAAAGGAGTGAAACTTGCACAAGTACTAAGATAAGACAAAGCTTAGGCAAAATAAGGCCAGTGCGGCTGCACTACATCCTGTGCGGTCCACACTGTGAGATTCAGAGAGCATGACATTCAGGCCCAAAGGCAATGTGGCCGCACTACCATTTTGTGCGGTACACACTTAGATCAACACAACCTTAGTCCATTCTTTATGGTCCGCAGTAAGGAGAACTAGAGATCTACAATTTCCCAGTTTCAAGACAATGCGGTCCGCGATCCATTTTACGTGGACCGCACTAGAAGCCTCTGCGACCGCAGTCCATTCTCTGCAGTCCGCAGTGCCTAAGTTCAGAGAGCAGTTTTGTCAAGTCCAAAGCCCTAGTGCGGCCGCAGTCCATTTTGTGCGGTTCACACTAACCTCGCAGCGGTATTTTTGTCCAGAATTGTCAGCTTAGTATAAATAGCTTCTTTTCCATTTTTAGGTCAAGCAGATAGTTAGCTGCGCTCGTGGCTTCGAATATTTTTGCCATTTTGGGATTATCTACATTTCATCATTGAATCTTGTTGTTTATCTTCGTAATTAATATGAGTTTTTCTTCTTCTATTTCTTGTTTTTCTTCTTTAAATATGAGTGGCTAGACCCATAAGCTAGGGTTGTGGCTCAATCCTAGTGTAGGTAATTGATGAGTCTTGTATTTTAGGGCTAAATTGACTATGTGTGTTTGATATTTGGATTAATTTCATATTTAATTGTTGAATTAGTGGTTGCAAACACTAGTTTGTGTTTAGTTGATTTTGGCTCTTCTTGAGAAAGAGAGCCTAAGTCTCTGAATTTAGTCCAACAAGGAATTGGGGTGTACTCAAGAGATTGATAGCCTGAATTAAAGGGTTAAACCTCGAGAGAGTAATACCCGACTTGAACCCTAGTTGCTTGTGCAAATTTGCATACCCAATTGGTCTTGAGAAGGTCAATTCGGGCAAAATCACTCGAACTACTGAGAGGTATAGAGTCAATCGTATCTTAGACTCATGTACCCGTTAATTGACCACCTAGAAGGAAGTCACTACCCTAGTGTCTTTTAAACCATTTGAACAACCCATAACATTATAACTCTTAGCTTAATCTAGTTTTATTTACCATTTGTAGTTTGATAATAGTAGAAGTAAAACGAAAACCTCAAAAATGATTAGAAGTGTAATTTGGAACACATACACAACTCTATACTAGATAGATACTCAACTCCAAATTCTAGCTCTCTATGGAAATCGATCCCGACCCTAAATCGGGTAAAAGTTGCTCTGCCCCTCTCTCGCTACATAATTAGTAGTGCGGAGTAGGCCACGATCATGTTCGTGAGAGGGGTCTCGGGTTCGCGTAGAGCATCTGAGAGAGGCAGCTAAGTTGTACTTTGCGTTCGTGATAATGCTCCAGCGTTCGCAAAGGTGTGGACCTTAAGCCTACGCGTTCGCAACATGGTCCTCGAATTCGCGAAGGGTCCGCCAGTGTAAGATACGCGTTCGCGAGAGGACCCTCGCGTTCGCGAAGGAGGAATTTGGGCTAATGGAATTTTGTTCATCGCATTCGCGATGGTAGTCTCTCGTTCGCGAAGAAAAACGCATTTGGGCAGAATTTAAAGTTCAAAAACGAGGGGTTGAGTTCAAAACTTCAAAAAATGATTTAGTGCTCGGTAGAAGGTGAAATTTGGAAAGATTTTCGGAGGAAGTATGTGGGTAATGATTCCTAACTCCTTTTTGATTATATCTCATTAATCTAAACATGAATTCATCATGAGATTCCGGCTTTTGGGAGTGCTATATTTAGTCGAGAGTGTTATTATTGTACATGTCGAGCGACATTTTAAACTCTTTTATCATATTTACCTATTAATTGGATAGTTTTCTACCGTTAATTCATTTTTCTGCAAATATTGATTAGGCTTACCTAGTTGTAGAGACTGGGTGCCGTCATGGAAGGGAGAACTTGGGTCGTGACACCATCATTGGGAGAAGTTAAAGTGCTTCATAAGCTGTTATTGCTTCGGCTTTTGGCATTCCAGGGAGTTTCTCTTGCCCTCTTCATTTTATTTATAATGTGCATTAAGGACGATGCACTCTTTTAAGTGTGGGGTGGGATAATTCCTTTGGATAATTAGCTTCTTATTTTTTTTGTAGTAATATAGAATTATAGTAGTAGTTTTAAAAGCTTAATATTTTTAAATGTGAAAAAAGTAAAATCAAGAGAAAATTATGGGCAAAATTTAGACTTTTCTCTATGATGGATATTATAGGCGATTTTCTTAATGGATTAAAGTATAACAAAAAAATTAATTACAAAAAAACTGAGAACAAAAAAATACAAAAAATATGTCTTTTAGTTTTTCGTAGGTAGTAATTGTCACGACCCCAAATACCCCACTCGTGATGGAGCCTATCACAGTACTAGGAAATCCAACCCAACAAGTAACCACAGTGAATTCCTTTTATAAAACTATTTTCTAAAACTGATTAAGTCTCAAAGTTTCATAAGAAATATATAAATCAACTGAAATGTGCGAAAAACAGTACAAAAATATACCAACACAGCCCAACAATCCGGTGTCACAAGTCAAGAGCCTCTAAATACAACCCAATCTGACTGACTAATACATCATAAGTCTAAAAATGCATAATACTAGGATAGGAAGGAGGAAAGCAGGGATGCAAGCATCGTACAACTACCTTGCAGTCTCCGGTAAACTCTAAGAGTGCTGGGGACCCTCACTCTGCTGCTCAGGCACCTGGATCTGCACACAAGGTGCATGGAGTAACATGAGTACGCCAACTCAGTAAGTAACTAAAGTAAATAAGGTCTGAGTGCAGTGACGAGTAGTAAACATCATATAATAAGTTTTAACAGATATTTCAGGTCAAATTCTGCAATTTAAAAGCAGTCATCTCGTAAAAACTTCAGTTTCAATTAAAAATACTCTGATAACATTTATTTAGCAGTTTTCAACAGAGGTTCAGCATAAAAAGAAGAGTGAAAGCAAAAAAATGTTATAAACGGCCCCTTGGGCAAGGTATCACTCATAAATATAGCCTTTCAGGCAAGTCTCTCTGTCACTCGTGACTCAACTCTCGTTAATAGTACTCACACTCAGCACTCCGGCTCAATAGTATCTCTTAATAGTAATAATCATGATAACCGTTGCGGCGTGCAGCCCGATCCATAGTTTATAGTCGACTATGCTCACTAGGGGTGTATAGACTCCGGAGGGGCTTTTACAGCCCAAACATTATATCGCTGCGGCGTGCAACCCGATCCAATATATATATCTCTACGACGTGCATCCCGATCCATATAAGTATTGTTGTGGCGTGCAACTCGATCCATAATATATACATACATACATATATATATATATATATATATATAAAATCATAACCATTATGTCCTCAACATGTCTCAGTCATTAACCTCACAACCACTCGGGAATAGCAGTGGAATCAGGTAACTTAGCCCAAATAGTTTTCACATATTAAGAAGTAGAGTGATAAAACATGATTAAATAATCAGGTAAAACATGACTGAGGATATACTTTCAAAATAAATAGAGTGAGGAAGATAGTAAAAATAACTATAAGGGTCTAAACAGGTCGGTACAAGGCCCCAAACATGGCATACATCCCAAAATATAGTATCAATCTCTAAAATACGGGATATCATATGATTTCAAATCAAATACGTGGCTTAATAGTCGTTACGGGACAGACCAAATCATAATCCCTGCCGATGCACGCCCACACGCTCGTCACCTAGCATGTGCGTCACCTCATTTATCAAAACAATATGAAACACCGGGGTTTTATACCCTCAGGTCCAGATTTACAATGGTTTCTTACCTCAAACCGGATGAAATACTACTTCGTTACGCCTTTTCCTCTTGCCTCGACCTCAACTCGCACTGAATCTACCCAAAATAAGAATCATAACATTAGAATATACTAAGGGAGCGAAGCCCATGCAAAAATAATCAAATTATACAAAAATCCCAAAATTGGTCCAACCCGACCCCGGGCCCACGTCTCAAAATTCAATAAAGTCATATCAATGGAATACTTATCCTCCCACGAGTTCATACATACCAAGAATACCAAATTTCGACCACAAATGACCCCTCAAAACCCTAGATTAAGGTCTCCAATTTCCAAGCCTTAACTCCCCAATTTAGACTTCAAATGCCCCAAATTTCATGTTTAATTAGGTAGAAATCACAATAGCATCGAGTATTACGTCCATAATTCTTACCTCCAAGAAGTTCTCTTTGATTCCCCCTTCAATATCCCTCAAGAAGCTCCAAAACCGAGTCAAAAAATGGTGAACTTAGGCCAAAAATTGCGAAAATGGCCTTTAAACATTCTACCCAGCGATTCATGATCCTTCTTTGCGAACGCGGTCAACTGCTCGCATTCGCGAAGCACAAATTATGTTGACCACTTATTCCTTCATCGCAAACACGAAACACTGTATGCGAATGCGATGCCTTAGCTTCTCAACTCATCACGAACGCAACTACCAGCTCGCGAATTCGAAGAACAACTCTCCAAGACCCCAGCTACTCACCTTTCCTCTACGCGAACACGGTAAAACTTTCGCGAACGTAATGTCCACTGACCTCAGCGGCGAATACGGGACCACATTCGTGAATGTGAAGGCCAACTCTACTGCCTCACATCCTAACCCTTCACGGACGAGGGACTTCCATCGCGAACGCGAAGGCCAAAAGCCTGCAACACCAATAACAGTTTTTCTGCAAATATTTCCAACATGAAATGATCCGTTCCACCACCCGAAAGTCACTCGAGGCCCTCAGAACCTCAAAACAATATGCCAACATATCTCATAAATTCATTCAAACTTGTTCCAACCTTCGAAACACTCAAAACAACATCAAAACACCAAATTAGCATCAGATTCAAGCCTACGAATTCCAAAAACTTCCAAATTCCGCTTTCGATCAAAAGTCTATCAAACCTCGTCTGAATGACATGAAATTTTGTACACACGTCACAAATGACACGACAAACCTACTCCAACTTCCGGAATTTCATTTTGACCCCTATATCAAAATCTCACCTATCAACCGGAAAGCGCCAAAATTTCAATTTCGCCAATTCAAGCCTAAATCTACTCCGGACCTCCAAAACACATTCCGATTACGCTCCTAAGTCCCAAATCACCTCCCAAAGCTATCCAAACCATCGGAATTCACATCCAAGCCCTTTTTCACATATGTTAATATCCGATTGACTTTTCCAACTTAAGCCCACTCAAAAGAGACTAAGTGTCTCAAACCTTACCAAAACCTCTCCGAACCCGAACCACCATCCCGATAACACATAATACAACTGAACAAGACAATAAGAAGCATAAATTAGGGAAACAGAGTGATAACTCATGAAACGACCGGCCGGGTCGTTACAGTAATAATCTCCCGTGATTTTTTTTATGCCTCGATTCTTTTTCATGGGATGTAGCTTGAACCGTGTAGTAATTTTTTTGATATTTAGATGGGGATGTAGGAAATAAATGAAGGAAGAAAGATTAACCTAGACACCTTTGACTTATTTGATAGTAGCATATTTAGGTTTTGGCATGTGTATAATCTTCCATATGTGTTGAAGTCGTTTATGTTGCCTTGTATTTGGATTGCATGTCTTGTGATGCCTATGTCTCACTTTCTTGACTTGTGCTAACTTTGTGTTTTATGCTTAACATCTCGTGGCTGTTGATACCAAAATTTTCTCTATATATTTTAACATGCATAAATACTTTCAAAATAGCATATACATGCATATATAAGCATGCACAAAGTTTTTATAATTTTTTCTATAATTTTAAAGATTTTTAATTAATTTATTTCCTACCCTTTCACTCATAAAATCTCCAATAATTATCCCTCAAACTATTGTTCTGGTAATTTAGTCATCTAAACTCTATATTTATGCCAAAATATATTTAGTGCATTTTTTATAATTGCATTTGCATTATTTTTAAAGCTAATTTGCATATAAGTGCAATATTAGCCCTATTAATGTACAATTACGTTTTATATGCACAAAATGATCTTCCATATTTTTAAAATGTTAAATATCTATTTTAAATCATTTTATTACACGAAAATATTTCTTTAGAAATCATCTATTATTTATTACAAATTATATAAGGTTAAATTGGCTATTTAAAACTTAGCCAAATTGTATTTTAATTTTAGCCTCAATTAAACCCAACACCCAGCCCAATTTCATATTAAACCACCCGATCCAGAACCTAATTATACCTACCCGACCTAAGGCCCCATCAAATCCTGGCCGTTGATATAAAAGATCAACGACCCTCGTTCGTTCCTTCCTTTTTAATCCTAAACGACCCCAACCCTAATAATTCTCTACACATTGCTGCCCTAAAATCCTCTCTACTCTCAATACACTCTCAACATAAGCCTAGTCCTTCAACCACCGACCTCCCATCTCCGGTGACCTCTCATCGTTTCTTAAGCCTCCAATGGCTTCTCTCATGCCATGTTTACCTTCTCTAAGGTCTTCAAGGGCCTAGGGCCATGCTGAATTGCATCTAGGGTTCGTCACATGCCTGTTCTTGGCTACTCCAGTGTGATTTCAAGCAAAATCATGCTGTGTTTGCTATGATCCTTGAGTTTCTAGACAGGTTTCTTCATCTCTATGAGGGTTTATTTTAAAACCCTAATTTCTTTTCTATACCACCTAGATCTTTACAGATTTAGGATGATTTGAGTTTGTTTCTTTGATGTTTTACACCGTCCCTAAGATTCTTTACAAGAATCTTTGATTTCAAGTGTTTTTCACTTTCTTCTAAAACTAGGGTTTCCGAACTTCTTTTTAAAACCTTGTTTAACTGTTTCTTTATGTTTAAACTTCTATTTTCTTGCATATTTTGACTGATTCTTTGGTTTTACTACATTTTTAACTCGTCTATGTTGAAAGCCCTAATTTCCTAGGCCTTTTCATTTGATTATGTGTATCAGCTTGACTGACCAGTTCTCATTTTTGAGTTTCTGTGACTATCTTGCCTTGAATATGTTTCTACTAAGTTTCTTAGCCTAACTTACATTGATTATATGTGCTCGTGTTCATCTTGACTGTTCAAGACTTGCCTCTTTCTATCAGTGTTGTTTAACCTTCATGTTTGCTAGAGTTGTATGTCGATTTTTTGCTATCCATGTCTCACTTTATTTATATGCTAAACATTGACTCATGACTCTCTCTTTGATTGATTCTCGACCCCCTGTTTCTTGTTTTGATTGGAAGACCTTCCTTTTAACCTTCGATTCCTACCCTTTCTATTCATTTTGATTGGGTTGTTTACCTTGTCTACATTGGTACTTGATTCTTACTGACTATCTACTTAATTAGAGTTTTTCTGAACTTAGCCATAATTGTTTACCCTATACTTACTGTATTTGAAATCTTTCCTTATTGGTCGTACATTGATTTATTTCCTTATTTGCTATTTAACTCCTTAATTGATGGGAAATACTTACATTGATTTGATTCTAATTGGTACATAATTCCATAATTATTGCTGAATTTTGATTCTTGCCTTATTTTCTGCCTATTTTCAAACTATAAATACCCTTCTCTTTCATTAACAAAGAGACGAACACATTGGTTCAAACAAAAGCTCTGTCTCACACTCAAAGCTTTCTGCTTTCTTTCTTTGCTACTTGCTACTGTCTTTAATTAGCCGTCTGGGAGCCAAGGCTAATTATTGTGCTCTCCTATCCTCTACTTTGTGTTTACTATCTTCTTTACTGGTATGTTCTGATTTCAATTCAAGTTTCAAAATAATATATTTCTTTTACTACTTCAGTTCATCCTGTTTCTAGCATGTTTCTATCTATGATTTTTTGTGCACATGTAGTTAAGATTTTTTCTTGTCTATCTAGTTATGTTATGTACTAACCCCATTAGGATCAGCATGCTTATGAAATGTTACCCCCCTTTTTGTAGTATGTCTCAATGTGACTCTGTTCCAATATATGTTTAACTGGTTTTAGTATGAGCCTTTCTTTGGGAAAATAACTTGTACCTTAAGTTACTTGGTTCTGTGTTAATTCTGAAGTTCATGGTGCAATTTGATGACCCCCCTAGAATACTTCTGATTTTTAGCTATGTGCACTTCTGGCTGTTATGTGTTCACTACATATGCTTTATATGTCCCCAATTCCAACTACCCTTGTGTGAAGGCTATTATTTGAATGTTGAAGAACCTATTTTGGTTTTCTGTTGGGTCTGTTATTTATTTGATTCCACAGCTTTTGTAAAAAACTATTTTACTGAGCGACTCTCTTTATTATATAAAACTATTTCAAATAAGTCTCTTTAACACTGTTTTCTTACTAAGAACCCCTTGAAACTATGTCAAGCACTCTCATTATGTCAAGCACTCTCACTTTATTCCTAGGTTCTGCCTCCTCCAGTGTGTGTACTGCCTTGGGATCCTTCTGAGATCCCTCTGAACTCTGGCACACTGAGGATGGCCCTTCCACACTACACGTACTCAATTTGGTTACAAAGTATAGGTGTTAGCACTGCCCGGGATCCTTGAGATCCTTAGGGAACTCTGACTTACCTAGATAATGATATTGTCTAGGAAATTAGCGTTTGAGGCTATTAGAGGTTTGGGAAATCACTTAGGCCTGCTTCAGGATCCCTATAGTGTAACTTCTTCTTTTCTTCATCTATGTAACTCATTCATCTGGTTTGTAATAATTTATAAACGAATATTGGGATGATTAGTGGAAAGAGGTGGGTAGTTACATATTTGTGGGGTAACATGGGTAGAAACCATGCCTATAGGACCTTATATTTGCTATGCATGTTTCATCATGCTAGAAATTATGCCTATAGGGTCATTAAATATAATTGTATATTTGCCCCATCATGCTAGAAATCGTGAGTTTAAATGGTTCCAAATGATAGAATTCATGTCTACAGGTTTAAAATCAACTTTCACAAGTAGATACCATGCCTATAGATTGTGATCCAGTTCAGCTTCTATTACAACGGGTAATTACATTTGTTTTCCACTAGAAATCATGCCTATAAGTTTATAACGTCAACTCTTAACAACTAGATATCATGCTTATAGGGAATAACACCAGAAATTTTGCCTATAGACCTAAAATCTGTTTAGTTTAATTAAGCCAGTTCAATTTATGATTAGTTTACTTCAAAGTTGGTCTAATCAATGGTTTGTTTACTTAAATGAATTCTTTCAAATAGTGTCCTAATCCACCATTAGAAAGCATGCCTATAGGAATCCAAGAGTCCATTTTTTTTAAATCTGCTCCTTGTTTTTACTATATCAACATAGTTATTCAGCTTTTAGGACATTACCATTCTGTGTTTAGGCAAGCCTGTAGGGCGTTATTTTTAAATTCTACAAATCTGAAACTATTTTCTTACCTCTTAAGTTGTTTAGATTTAATAGGTCGAATCAGTAGGCAAGTTAAATGGGGCCCTTCACATATTGGCCTAATTCAGAAATTTATAACCTCCTATCACCTAGATATCATGTTCTAGGATTAGTTCTCTTAAGTGTTTGAATATTGTTTGAAGACATGCATTTTTGTGGTATACTTGAGGAGGTAACTGCGAGCCTCTAACTTGTTTTATATGCAGTCCTAATTGTTCTTGCCTGTTGCCTAGAATTTTCTCCTTTTAAGCACCTTAGGGGTTTTCTAGAACCGTCCAGATTTAGAGGCCCTAAAATAACCTCTAGGGCCATAAGGAAGGGATGGGTAATGCACACATAGGAGTTGTCAAGGTTACTAGAACACTTTAGGCTATGACCAAGGGGAGAGACTTGGGTAGAACGAGATATGATAACTGCGCGCTAATGTCACGTGTAGCCTCTTATTGAGGAGTGTTTATCGGACATTGCGTGGGTTGATCCTATAGGCTAACCAACCTAGGACCCCTCTTTTCCAAAATCCTTTTGCTTTACTTTTCAATATATACACAACTTGTTCAAAATATTTGTCTTATTATTTGAGTTATACAACGTCCAACGTGCTTTATTTGCAATTATTTGTTTCAACTACTCATTTGTTAATGGACTAATTTATAAATATAAGTTCGGTCGGGACCCAAAGTTGTGGACCAAGAGGGGTGCCTAACACTTTCCCCTCGAGGTTACTTCGATCCCTTACCCTAAATCTCTCGTAATGCAAACCAATCCAAGAGTTAATAACTCTAGGTTCCCTAACACACCATAATCCGTTAGGTGGCGACTCTTCAAAATACCCCATTCCTGAAAGGAAATGAGTTATTCCCCCACATAAACGTCGAAACCGGAACCTTTTCTTCCCCATAAAAGGGGAGGGAGAAAAAGGGGGCGCGACAGCATGGCGACTCTACTGGTGATACCTTTAGGCTCTTACCATAACGAACTTATTTTTTGTGAATTAGTCCCAAGCATGCTTTATCCCGTAACCTTTCCCCTTATTTGATTTTAACTTTCTGTTTTCTTTTAAGCATTTATGATTCTTTATCTCTGAAACTGACTTGTCTTTTAATTTTTTTCCCTGTAACTGTCTTTCAATTATTTAAATACCGTATTTATTTCTTCCTACATACAAATACCTAACTACATGTAATTAATTACTGCATAAATCATGCTCCACATCATATTTCACTTGTGTGTATCAAATCCTATAACAACGCTTAATGAGTGGTTGCGCTCTTCCTATTTATTACCCTTAAATTCGTAAAGGCTTATTTGCGGTAAAACCAGTCGATAAACGGTGTAGTAGACGATTTAGTACCTTCCTCCTCATGTTGTCCGCTTGAGGGTACCAGTTTGAAACCCCATAGTAGCCTTACTCTGTTCAAATTATGCATGCATCATGGTCAAACCTAGTTGGATCAATATGTTGTCCACATAATGATCCTTTAAGATAAGCTTATCCGAAAGTCCATTGGGATTTCCATAATCCCAATGGACACAACCACTTTCTGTGCATTAATTTGGAGAGCTAAATGCCGATATGCTGATCATAAATGTATAAATAGTCGAGTCTAGTGGGGGTAAGGCCTAACCCTTTTGTTTTGCAAAAAATGAGGCATGAGGTCCCCAGATTTGGTATGGTTAGTAACATTCAACCATTGTTGCTAGATTGGTGGGAGGACCTTTACTCAAGTGACAGGGAACATGTGAAAAAGTACCTGGGTAACTTGCCTTCCTTGCTAGATATTAAGCTAAACAACAAGTTGATTGAGGCTGCCACTTTATTCTGGGATAATGAAGGTCCGTGTTTTGTTTCAGTGACATATAAATGACACCACTTCTAGAAGAAATTGGAGGGCTTGCGGGATTAGTTTGGGATAGTCCCGGGCTATTGGTACTAGAAAACCGTATTGGCAAGGGATTTTTAAAGATGATGGGGCTAAAGAAGAATGCCGACCTAGCGTGCTTTAAAGAATCTTACATACCTTTCAAATACTTGTATGAGAGGTATGGTCATAGAAAGTCTTTCCGCACCTACCATGATGAGATCTCTCTCACTTATCTGGGTCGCATCCACCGTAGAGTGTTCGTATTAATTGTTTATTTCTTAGGCCTGGTAGTATTCCCAATGAAAAAAGGGAATAATCCACACTAAGTTGGCCATGATCGCCAAGACTTTAATGGAAGAGATTAATGGACAGACATATACCATAGTCCCCATGATCATAGCCGACATCTACAGGGCTCTAGAGCGCTGTCAAAGAGGGGTCAAACATTTCGAGGGTTGTAACTTGTTGCTGCAGTTGTGATTGTTAGAACATTTCCAAAAGGGTCACTATCACCAAGAATTTCCGCGAAGGGCTTGGAACGATCATATTGCCTTTCATCGCCCTAAGCGGATGACTTACATTTCAGATAGGTTTGCTTAGTCGAAAACTGCTAAAGAATGGGTAGGTTTATTCGACAATCTGACCGAGGAACAGGTGCAATGGATGTTGGAATGGTTCCCAACAGACAAATTCATCATCAGATCCAGGGATACTCTACACTTGGTGATGATCGGGTTAAGAGGGATATACCCCTATGTACCTATCCAAGTTATGAGGCAAGCAAGCAGGAAACTGGTTGTACCAAGGGTTGTCAAGACGAGTCATTTCAGGGTGGACTTTCAAGACAACGACGTACCTTACAAGTGCCAAGCTTAGCACATGTGATACTACAAAATCATTATGGAGAAGAACATTATTGAACCAGATAGCTATAATGCAGGGTGCGAGCCTCTCTACTCGACATGATTAGAGGACAATCTGAAAGGAATGGTGACACCAGGGGCCGGTCGAGGGAATAGAATCATAGATAAAGAGGCTGAAGCTCAAGTAAAATACAACAGGTTGCGCAAGAGGGTCCACAACTCTGAGAATGAGCACCGGTAAATACATGAGAGGAATGTGAGGTTGATCGAGGAAAGGAAAGAAATGGCAGTCACTTCCAACAGGAAGCTGGAATATCTGGATCGGGGGATAGTGGAGCTGGAAGGAAAAGTCATAAAAAGGATTGAAAATTGCAGAACGCTGAAGGAGCTGAAAGAGGACATCTGGCCAGAGCCTACTTGCTGCTGGGGCTGCTCGAGCTGGGGGGTCTATATGATGGAGTTTGGAAGATCTAATTTGGGGAAGGTCCTTCTGGGACTAAATAGGCTAGATTTATTCGCTTTCCTAAAAATGTAATAAGGCCAAGTGCCAGTAGTGACTTATTCTCTTTATCTTAGTGTCATTTTGGGATTCGTCTATTTTTATATTATGAAATGAAGCATTTATTGGCATAAAAGGTTCTCCAAATCTATTTGTCGCTAGGCCTACCTTGGGTACAACGATGCTCCCAAATTAGTACGCAAAATCACATTTTTGTAATATGTGTTTAAATACTGCAAACATTTCAGAATCCTCGCTAACTTGTTACCTTT
The DNA here is from genome assembly GCF_000393655.2 of Nicotiana sylvestris. Classification (NCBI taxonomy): domain Eukaryota; kingdom Viridiplantae; phylum Streptophyta; class Magnoliopsida; order Solanales; family Solanaceae; genus Nicotiana; species Nicotiana sylvestris. Next base: position 11,336,537 of record NC_091060.1, read on the forward strand.
TGTTTTTCCTTATTTTTTATTATTCCCATCCCCTTAGGTTGGTTCACTCATACTAGCCTCATCAGCGTATCATACCAGATCCAGAGGCTCTCCACCTCCTTCTCCTACTCTAAGCAACACAAAAGGCAGAGGAAAAGCAAAAATGGACGATTTAAGTGGTATCCGAAAGGAGAATATTGAGAATGCAGAAACCTCAGATGGACGTAGTACTCCGTCCCTAAAGGATCTAGTTTTGAGACTAGAACAAAAGATACTGGAACTGCAAGGAGAACTTGAGCATGTTCGCAACTTGGCTAATCTGTCACTCACTTTGAATGTCCCTGTCATCAACCAACAGAACACTAAGAACCCAGCACCTCCTCAAAACACACAAAACCAACACCTATAAATTCCTCCCGCACTGAATCAATACACAAATCCACCTCAAAATCTCAACCCACTGCCAATACCAACTCCACCACAACATCTGCATCAACCCATTTAGTACCCGCCAACCACCACTTACCACACTCCCCAAAACACACCACCCATTCCCGATCCATAAAACTCCACCAATGACCATCACTACACCCAAGTTCCTGGCACCCATCAAAGCAACCCTATATATATGGAAACTATACCTTATTCTACCTAACCAATCTCCTGTACACCAGAATCCTCCGAGAAGGACCTGATCATTAAAAATATGGTTGAAGAACTCAAGAAGTTAACAAGCCGAGTTTAGGGTGTTGAAGGAGATAGAGGAATATAATGTTTAAACTACAAATACCTATGCATACAACTAGATGTGGAATTGCCTAAGGGGTACAAACCTCCCAAGTTCGAGATGTTCGATGGCACTGGTGATTCCATGGCTCATCTAAGGACCTACTGTGACAAGCTTATCGGGGTCAGGAAAGATGAAAAGATCTGGAAGAAGTTCTTTATGAGGAGTTTTAATGGGGATGCTTTGTCCTAGTATATCAGCCAAAACCCCAAGAAATGGTCCAATTGGGTAAGCATGGCATCATATTTCATGGACAGGTTCAGGTTCAACACAGAGAATACACCGGATGTTTTCTACATTAAGAATCTTAAGAAGAAACTTACTGAGACTTTCCATGAGTATGCTACTCGTTGGAGGTCAGAAGCAGCCAACGTCAGGACATCTTTGGATGAAGAACAAATGAACAAATTCTTTGTGAGATCGTAGGATCCGCAATATTATGAAAGGTTCATAGTTATCGAAAATCACAAATTCTCTGATATCATCAAACTAGAGGAAAGAATCGAAGAAGGAATCAATAGCGGGATGGTAATGAATTTCGAGGCACTGCAAGCCACAAATAAGGCGTTACAATCAGGCGGTATATCAAAGAAGAAAGATGTTGGAACAGTAATGGTGGCTCAGGGACCAAAATCTCGATTTATTTATCAAACACCTCCACCCACATACCAAGCATCACTGCCTACATATCAGCCTTCATCTCTCAGATATTCCCAACCAGCCTCTGTCCATCACACCTACAACTCCCAACCATCCCATTTCCAATCACCACTAGCTCGCCAAACCTATCCAAGACAAATACCCAACTTCGACCGCAAACCACCCAGACAATACACCGCCGTTGCTGAGCCCATCGACTAGTTGTACGAGAGGTTGAAAGTAGTGGGTTACATCAACCTGTTCTTGTTGTGGCATTAGAAAGTCCATCCCAGATGGGTCAATCCAAACAAAATGTGTGCTTACCATTCCGATATGAAGGGGCACACCACTGCTGAGTGTCGAACATTAAAAGATAAAATCCAGACGCTAATTGACAACAAGGTCATATAGGCGAAAGAATCCATATCTAATGTCTGCAACAATCCCCACCCTGATCATAGAGGTGATGGTGTACATGTGATAGAGACAAATGAAGAATGGGAACCTGAGGGGTCTATTAGGTTTATTCGAGAAGGTGATGACTTTAAAGTTGCAGTCACACTTACTCCTATTGTGGTACAGACTCAGTCCCCAATCGAGGTTAAGGTAACTGCATCAGCTCCATTTGAGGTAGAGGTGGTTCCACCCGTGGCCACCTCTGCTCCATTTGAGGTAAAAGTGGTCACACCTTTCACTGTAACAATATCAACTACACTCCCATTCAACTCAAAAGCAATACCCTGGGATTATGGTGCCGAGGCTCGGCGAAAAGGAAGGCCAGGGTAGAGGAATCTAGCGTTGCACAAGGAATGACTAGAACTGGGAGAGTCTATACACCTGAACATTTGTGAGGTTCAAGTAAGGAAGCCACTACTAGGCAGCCTATCATTGAGACCGAACCAGATGACCTGTGGAGAAAAGTACAAGAAAAGGAGTATTCTATCGTTGACCATATGAACAAAGTCCCTGCTCAGGTATTGATGTTTTAAACGTCAATACCATACAGGGGGGGGGGGTGATTTGTGTGGTACCCAATTTTTGCTTAACTGAACTATAGAAGGACCTGTTTCTTCTATGTATTCCAACTTCCACTGTTTGTGGTATAATAAATAAAGAAAAAAAAGAACACAGAGATTTTTACGTGGAAAACACCTGGCTTAAAAGGTAAAAAAACCATGACCTACTACTCACTAGGATTTTCCCAAACTTCCACTAAAATCACTGAACCAAAACATCATTTACAAAACTCTTTGTAAACCTAAGGATTAACTCTAATCCCATTGTGGCACACAACCTCAACTGTTGCGACAACTTCAAGTTAACTCTAACTTGAACACTCTAGGTACCTAATAAAATTGATTCTATGGAAGCTAAAAGATACAATGTAAAATCACCTACTACAATTGAACTAGAATAAAAGATAGACACTTGGAACTGGTTCTTGTATCTCGTTCAAGTAGCTTCAGGATTGCACACTCGAATCACATATAAATTGCTTGCAAAATCGCCTTACTCTTTTACTCTCAATTTAAGTTTAACTTTTGCTTATGTGCATTCCATGTGAAAGAGAACAACACTGATATTTAATAGGTTAGTAATTAGAGATTGACTGGGATTCAAATGCTACTCTTCTATCGTAGAAAAGTTCAAGGTGATATCAAACTCTAACACTATCTCCTTCCTAAACTATGTTCTCTTCATATAAGAAGTCCTTCTTTCCTTATCCAATATGCAACCTTTTTGATTAGATCAGGAGATATTGCTTCTTGATCAGTTAGATTTATCTCTTTCACGTGCATCTCACATGTACAGGTTGATCATGACTGTGCTTCACAAGATGGACATGGTCCATCTCTGAGTTCTTTTGTCAATCTTCAAAACTTCACCTGTTCTTGGGCCAACAAATTCCCCTTACTTGGATCATGTGAGAATGCAACTTACAATATTTAGAAAATTCACTTATCATCAAGGACTGAGTTACTTAGGTTATAAATATCACTTATTCAGAATATGTAAAGCACAATATCTCTTCCCCCTTTTTGGAATTATAGAAAAGTTGCATACAAAGTGTGAGTCCCAGATTTTAGTAAGTACTCATGGCCACTAGGGCAACTACAAGTGCAATGATGGTTTAATCATCAGTAATCAAGCAAACATATTTAAACTATCAAGGAAATATTAACATTGAATAAGAGCAAAAACAGTAGATATCATTGATAGAAGATATGTTGTTATCACAATCCACAACCAGAAAGCAAAAACATTTAAAACATGAGCAAAAAATAATAGAAAAACCCCTAATTTGGGTCACCGAAGGTAATAGACAGGTTCGAAAGACAAATGCTAGGATTCCTAAGGCTTAGGGGAGCTAGAGGGTTGGTTTTGGGCTTGGAGAAGATTCAACATATTGTGAAGAGTTTCATCATTCTTTTCCTTTTCCTTGGAAAGCTCAGTTCTGAGGGCATCCCTATCAGATTCCACCTCTGCTACACGAGCCTTGAGCCTAGCTATCTCAGTATCCTTGGTTTCACATTCCTGAACAAGAGCCCTGACTTTACTATTGATAGGAGTCTTCTTGGATGAACTAGGTTCATTTGGGATGTCATTGACTAAATAGTCACAAGGTATCAGAGTATTAATGCCAAAGTGATCCTTTCTTGAGGCCATTTCCCATTTCTTCTGAGGCACATTGTACCTATCCAGAACCGTAGTCAAAATAAAGCCATAGAGGGTAGCATGAGCCTTGGATCCATTGATTACCATGTCCAGTAACTTGATGATGAGTGCATGCCAATTAATTTGCATTCCTCTTTCCAGGCACACCATCAACACTAAGTCCATATAATTTGCAATATGCCTTATCTCCTGCCTGGGCTGTAGGCACTTGTTGACAAACTCAAAGATGACTTTGTGTTGTGGCCTCATTTCACTCTTCTGAACAGCCCTAGCCTCATTCATATCTTCAACATCACAGAACCTCCTGGAAATTTCAAGGGCAGTAGGAAGGGAGTCTAGACAAGGCCACCTTTGCCTTGTATAGTCATCAAACCCTTCAGAGGGTATGTCAAGGATCTCTCCAGTTTATCTGCATCAAAGATCACTTGAACTCTTTTCACCAGGCTGCTAACCTTGCCCTCCTTAACCTCTGCATTTTCCATGAAATCAATGATCTCATTCCTGGTTAGTCTTCCATCTATCTGAAGGACCATGTCCTTCTACCCCTGAGCAGCTAAGGCATCCACCAGTCTCATCATTCTTGTTTCCACCAGGTCTTTCAGCAATCTACCCTTCAAAATTTTTCTTTTGCCAAACATGGCAAACTTATCTTATTCACCATCAGACTCATATTCTTCTTCTTCACCACTCCATTCCTCATCTTCAGAGATTCTAACTTGTTTACTTTTAACTGCATACCTTGTCCTCTTGGCTAATGAAGGTTCAGTAGCTGCAGACACAAAAGAAGACTTCTTAGAAGAGGTCTTGGGCTTTTTGGGATTGGGGGTCTGAGTCTCCACTGTTGGAAATTTCTCCTGATGGGCATGTTCCATCTCCTCAACTTACACAGCCTCTGAGGACTCTGCAACCATCCCTTTTCCTTTATCCATTTTCTTCTTCTTACTTTCAGCTAAGGCCCTTTGCAGATCAGCCTCACTCTGTTTCACCTTGCTTCTTGTGTCTCTTCCCTTTGGCAAGGAAGTGTCAGTAGGTATTGGAGAGGAAGCCTTTCTTTTCTTGGAAGGTTTAGGAGCACTTGGGACTTTTGGTGTGGATGTTCTCCTTTTCTTTGGATCATAACTGGCACCCACCTTTTTCAAAAGGGCTGCAAGGGTCTCTTTAACTGATGAACCAGGTTCATCTCTCTGTGAACTTAAATTAACCAACCCTTCAGTAGCTTCACCAGAACCACTTCCCCCTGACTTCTTGCCACTCTCTTCTACATTTTCTTGTTCACTCCCATATAGCAGGCAGAGACAGACCAGTAGTGGGTAAGTGATCAACCACTCTTTTTCCCTTTCCCCTCTCTTCACCACATGCACCATCTCTCTCTTTTTCTTTTGTAGATTTCTTTTTACCACCACTCCTACCTACTTCAGGTAATTCTATTTCCTTGATTGGCCCAACCAGAACAAACCTAGTTTCTAAATTCTCAAACAATAAAGAAATTACCTTAGAATGGGATTCTTGAGCCTTCTCCGAGTCAGAAGACCCAGTTCCTTCCCCCTCACTAGTAGACTTGTACGACTCAGAATCAAAGTTAGACTTAGAGTCTTGGACCTGGTTTGCCTTTAATTTCTCCTTCAACTTCTTTGAAAGAACCTCAGAAGCTACTATTTTTCGAGCAAGCATCTTTACCCTTCTCAGCCTAGGTTTGGGAGTTGTGCTAGGTGAATGAGAGGTAGATGAATCAGAGGGAGTGGGCTGTGGAGGAGTTCCAGGATTGTCTTGTGGGTTTGTCATGATCGTTGGTTTCTTGAGAGAGTTGATGAGTTAGAATTTTTGAGAAGAAGGCAAGTGAAAGTGAAGAGGGAATATTTGACGGTTTGGGATTATGAAGATGACAGGAGGTAATGATTGTGAGCACGTGATTTTTGTTTACGCGACAATCACTCCAAAAGAAATCAAAATAATAACAAATGGTCTCGCTGTACAATTTTTGGAATTCACGTGGCATTTTTTGTTAGCTATTTGTGGTTTTGTCCGTGTATATTTAGTCTTATCCAACAAAAATACAAAAATATGGGTCGAGTGTAAGTTTAGGATATTATTCTACTATTAGGAATTAATCGAACCATAATTCGGTTATTAAAAGGAAAATCACAAAATGCATCTTTTATTTTATTTCGTCATTAAGTGATGTTATTTTAATTAAATGTTAATATATGTGTTAATTGTTGTTTAATGTTTGTATAGTGTTATTTGACAATTTAATTAGGAAATTAAAGAAGAAAAGGATCTTTGGATTGGGCCAGTTTGAACTTAAACGAACAGGCCCAAACCAAAACAACCCAATCCAAAATCCCTTTTTGCCCGGTCCAATTGAGCTGGCCACACGACCGTCCAAACGACGTCGTTGGGTTGTCTTCAATCTAGACCGTTAATCTCACTAGATTGACGGTCCAGATCACTCGCCCATAACTCCCATGCCCAACCCATTTACCCGGACCAACCCCGACCTCATACTAAACCAAACGACACCGTTTGATTAACCCTTGGATCCAGGCCGTTGATCTCGATTGATCTAACGGCCAACATCAAACCATTCACTCTGTATATAAGCTCACTTATTTCACCCCGCACCCTCCGAGCCAGACCCCCCTCCTCACTGTTCCTTCGTCTCTCTCATTTTAGAGATGGATCTGGGCTTAGAACCCTAGCCGCCTTAGCCCCCTTCCGTTTGAAACCCGGCGGCAAGGACGCCGGTGACCCCCACCTTAACACCCTAGGACCACCTCAACCCCCTGAACACAGATCCACTAACCGTGGGTCTCGAATCCTCCCCCACCATCTCGAATCTTCATTTGAAGATTCGAGCCGGACCTCGACCTACACCAAACCACCCCAGATTCACACTAGACACTCCCCTGACCTCCCTCGTGACCATACTAGGCTTGGTTTGGCCCGAATCTACCCACAAATCCCAAAACCCCAAATCTGAAAAAAATCGAACTCTAGAACACAAGAATTTGTGGAGTCTGTTTGGATTTAAACAAAAGTTTGGGGTCTAGTAGATCCTAATCGAAGTGTTTTCATTCGAGAACACCTCGGTTAGGATTTGTCCGACCTCAAATGGGCAAATCAAGCTCGGGCTTGGGTCCTCCGGTTTAAAACTTTTCTGGTTTGTTCACTACTCCCTTTTGTTATCTATTTAGTTTAGATTAATTTATCAGCATGTTTATTTAGTTTGTTTGTCTATTTTTGGGATTTCTGTTGTCAGTTTGTTTCCCCATCTCCATAAGACCTTTTATTTGGTCGTTTTTTTATTCTATTATGTTGAATTCGTATAGTAGTATACATATTTCAATGTGATTAACATTGTCGAATCAATAATGCCTGGTTTTCCCCTGTATCGTGCAAAATGGTCAAGAACAGTCTATGCCCTATTTGTGTTTTTTTTGATCGACTGTTTGATCTATGTTATAATTAGTATAGTCGATTCGATACGTGTCGTCGATTAAGTTTCAGCTGTTGAATGGTAACAATTTGATTCATGTTTGTTTTGTTTCCTGCTGAAACTTTGTTTGAATCAAATTAAGAATTGAGTATAGCTACTTATAGTTGTTCCATTTGAATCAGAAAATTTAAGGATTAGTTTGTAGCTGCAGTCTGAATTGATGGCATGTGCACTTGTGGACAGCATGTGCATTAAGGCCTTTAAGAGATTAAAAATAACTTGACAGCATGTGCTGTCAGGGCATATTCAGGCTGCCCATACCCTGATTTAGTTTAGAAATAATAAACCATATTTAAAGATAGGACTGTCAGGAGAATCTCATGGGAGGGAGCTTTATTTTAATCTGTTGAGTGGAAAGAACAGTAGGAGAACATGGGAGGAGTTTGAATGGTTTAACAGGCTGAAAATGGTCTGATGTCAAGCTATAAAGAGAGAAGAGTTTCCATTAGTTAGGGGGAGACAGGAGAGAGTTTAAAGAGGGAGGGAGTTCTGAAAATCAAAGGGGAGTTCTGATAAATCAGAAAGAAGAAAATAGAAATAGACAGAGATACATAGGATATACAGGGATACATGAGATACACAAGCTAAAAGACTGAAAAACAGAAGAGAAGAAAGAGTGAGTGAGGGTTGAGTTGGAAGAAGTAGATAGAGTTCACATAGCGTCGAAGAGAGGCTTTGAAAATAATTGATAGCGAAAGCAACAAAACACTATTTCAATGAGTTCTGGTTTAGTGTCAAGTCCCAGTAGCTGACATTGGTCTGCTCAACCGATTTCGATTTGTTGGAACCTATTGGCTATCTGTTAGTCCATGTTTTTTGGTCCAAATACAAGTCCAGTTGATTCTGTTTGGTTTGTTTAGTTGCTGTCGGGTTTCACAAATCACTTCGAGTCTCCTTTAAATATATTTCTGGGGTATTTGGTACTTTTGGAACTGCTGCCTTTGTTGTTGCCTCTGTACTGCTGTTGCTTTGCTGACTTCCTTTCTCTTCAATTGTAAACGTTTCCATACACACACTTCTGAAGCTATGGATTGATGTACGTTTGAATTGGAAGTTTGAGTTGAAATAAACAAAGAAATGAATCGTTCACCTACTTTCAAAATACCTTTGTTTCAAATGCAGTAATAGTATTAAAATGATTCAATTAGTTCGTATTTGTTTGGGCTCATTCTAATCGTATTTGTTTTGTTTTGTATGAATTGGGGTGTATCTAAACCAATATGGACTGTTAAGTAACATGTTGTTATATTGTTTATATGTGTACCATGTGTTTAGCAATTTAGTTTAACTCAGCTGATGATGATGGTATAACGCATAATCTAATAGGTGTCTGTATGTACCCTGTCAGATCTTTGGACTATTTAAATTTGTTACAACCCGGTTCAGTTTGACTTTAAGAAATATGCATCTCACATAGAATGTTCATATTGTGTTAGTTAGGATCAACTGATTAGCGATATACGTCAGCTACCTTGTTGGATTCCTTGCTTCAATACAGTCTCAACAACGTAAAAAATAGTTATTAATACTGGCATGGGCCCGCCATTTAAACAAAGCGGCTATTAATAGAATCAGTAGGTTTACATTGTTGGGAGCATGAATCTATGCAACAATTTAAGAGCATTGATCTAACAAACATGAATTCAGCAAGAAGGTCTAGCGTTTAGATCTAATAGATTGGCGGATAAGCATCAGTAATTAAGGGTAATTCTAGTTGCAAATAGTCCCAGATAATTATTGGTTTGTGGAGTTAGCCTAGCTCTAGGATAATTAATCTTATTCGAATGCATCATCTTGTCAACCTCAGCCTTGCTTAAAATTTCAATCTTTGTAATATTCTTTTCATTAACACTATTATTGATCTAGCCGTTAATATGTCACGTTTCTTTAGCATGCAATGAACTAGGATTTTCTTCCCCTTTTTTAGAGACAAGTTTAATAGAAATGTAGTCATTTTAGGATATCCTTAAAAAATAAATGAATTGCACCCCGCCAAATAAAAATGCAAATTGCGGGGCCCTCAATAATTGATCATAATAAATACTCAGAATTTGGGATGGACTATTTAGTAAATTTCACTGCCTTCCCCAAAGATAAAAACGCGTTAGTCTCTTTAGGCGCGACTTATTTAAATTACATTCTTAAATTCGGGTGCGCATGTATGTGACCCAAATTCAAATCTCAACGGAGTCGAAATGTATTGACAACTACGGGTGCATTGATTGTGACGTGGTTCGAGATGCATTTTCACAACGTTGCAATTCTATTAAAAATAATAATAAAAGCGGTTTAAACTTAACAAAAGCACACCAGTTATAACATGTATTAAAATCAGATATTTAGCCATTATAACAATTTAAGCGACCGTGCTAGAACCACGGGATTCGAGGGTGCCTAACACCTTCCCTCGGGTCAACAGAATTCCTTACTTAGAATTTCTGGTTCGCAGACTTCATTTGGAAGAGTCGAATATTTTCCTCGATTTGGGATTCAAGATAAACCGGTGACTTGGGACACCAAAAACCAAACCTTTCCCAAGTGGAGACTCTGAATTAAATAAATAATCCCATTTCGAATATTGTCACTTAAATTAGAAAAACTCCCCTCGCGCATTTAACCCTTCGGGGCGGGCGCGCAAAAAGGAGGTGTGACAGCTCTGGCGACTCTGCTGGGGATTTCAGAACCCAGAACCTCCGGTTCAGGGTTCAAGAATTCGAGCTTAGAATAATTGTTATATTTGACTTTATTATCTGATATTTATTACATATTTTGACATAACGTGCTAAATGTTGTCTTTTACCGCTTTGATATTATCTGAAATGTATATAAACTGTGCCGAACCCTTCTCTCTTCACCTCCGAGGATGTGCTTACTGGTTGAGACTCCCTATTCTGTTAGTGTCAATACCTAAAATAAGAAAGAGGCCGGACAAGTTACGAAGCCGGATGGCCTTTTGGTTCCCGGTTAGTTGTCCCCTCCTCGACTCGAGTTGTCCGCTCGGGTACACAGTCTAGAACACCGACTCATGATTTGAACATAAAATAACATGACCTCATGCCGTATCCCTAGTAGGAACGCTTATTTGCATCATGTTTCATTTGACATAGGGGACTCAACACAGGGGTTGGGTCCGTCTAGGACAGGCAACCTGAAATGAAAAGACCATCCTGCTGCTTCCCGTTTGTTTTGCGCATTTATTTGCTTCAGTTCTGCATGCTGACCGGTTTCTAAAAAAAATAATAAATATATATATATATATATATATATATAGCAGCGTAGGGAGATAATTACTTATTTTTGGAAAAAATAAAACCAATGTCCAAGTAGTGTCAAAACCTCGCCGGAGATTTCTTAAAAAAAAAGAAAAAAAAAAGAAAAAATGAAAACAAAGTTTGTCTTTTAGTTTGATTTATTAAAAACATATAAAAAAACTCCTTTTAATCACTTTCAAAATCCAAAAAAATATATATATATTTATTTAAAAGTAAAAAAAAGGGGGAAAATTCAAAATTCAAAAAAAAATGTTGTTTCTTTTGTAGTATCTCTTTGATAAATTCAGACTAATAGTCCAAATACTTCATTAAAAAGATTTTTTCTTTAGTATTTATCTCTTTTCAAAAATAATAAAATAAAATATAAAAATCCAGAAAAAATATTTTTTGCCTTTTCTTTAAAAGATTGTATTCAGAAGAGGTTTTACTCTACGCTTGATCAAGCCCGAACTACGCCGGTTTGATTCTCACAGGGTGCGAGATACGTAGGCAACCCTCATCGGGTCCAACCTCCCCTTTTTCAGAAATAGCCAAAATATCAGAATTTTAATTTATGAGTCAGGTGATGCCGTTTTATCAAGACATAGCCGAATGTTCCCGAAAGGGACGCCGGAAGGCTGACTTTGCATAAACAGCCACCTTTGGGTCATTTTTTAAGATTTGGTCCAGTTGACCCACACAGCCTTAAAAATCTTCGTCCCCGAGACGTTGAAAGGTCGTGTTTTCAATATTGAGTTTGCTAATTTGAAAAACGATAAAAAAGAGTCATGAATAAGTCGGGTGATGTTGTTTTGTCAAAAATAGCCGAATGTTCCCGAAAGGGACGCCGGAAGGCTGACTTTGCATAAACAGCCACCTTTTGGGTCATTTTTAGGATTTTGGTCCAGTTGACCCACACAGCCTTAAAATCTTCGTCCCCGAGGCGCTGAAGGGCCGTGTTTGCAACATCAGGTTTTTATTGTTGTAATTTAAAAAGAAAAAAAAAGAGTCAGCGGTCAGGTGAATACCTGTGGGTTTTGTCAAAAATAAGCCAAGCCAACTTCGGCCGCGTCTTAAACTGTTCTTGCCAAAATAGCCTTAGAGTATCTTTCAGTTGTCGAAAGGCTATTTTCGTAAAAGAACGGACAAGTTTGTAAAGTGTCATAAAATAATCCTCCCCGGCCTCAAAATTCATGTGAAATTTGGAAGGGACCACATTTGCAAAAATAACCGTTTGGTTGCATTTGTCGAACAGAGAAAGGGAGCTAGCCTTTTGTTTTTTGTGTTTATAAATCTCTTGATTAGAATATATGGGTTGTTTGATTTTCGAGTTTGTAGGTCATCTTTAAACCTTTGAAACCCGGTTTGTTTTAATATGAAACTTGAAAAAAAAAATGTTTAGTATTGTTTATCTTTTATTGTTTTGAACTACGCAATGATCTGATTCACGCGGCATCGTGATACGTAGGCAATCCTCATCGGATCCGGTCACATTTTTAACTGCAAACATTGAAAACAGTAATAAAAAGAAAAAGGGGAAAAATAAAAATAAAAAAATAAAAAATGATAAATAAAGGGAAGCCCAAAGAGAAGCCGGAATGACGCATGTCTTCGTTGCAAACATGTAGAAATTCACTTAACTGTGTAGGTGTATCATGCTCCAACGTGAGATTACCTATCTGTTATTTGTTTCGAACTAACCGTTTGTTTGCCGTTGAGTCTTTCCAGGTTTTTAGAAAGGTGGTAGGTTTGGTGGAAGTCTGGCCTCACATTCATACTTCACGAGGTAAAAAGGGAGTGTTCAGTTACCCGTTGTTAAGACAAGAGGGAGTATTCACACTTACTTCACAAGATCGAAGGGAAGTATAGCGATGTCTTCGGAAATTCCTTTGCCGACAATTCCTGTCTCTGAGGAGAGTTCAATCTCGGCCGTCCCGACTTCCGAGTCAGCAACTGCTGAGGAAAACAGAATCCTGAGGCTCCGCATGATGGAGATGTTGGATGACTGGAATAATGGAAAGGAGCCACCGAGTGTAATCCCTGGGTTCCCTGAGTTGTTCTACAGAACAAGTGGGACTTCCAATATCCCCATAAGCTATCCAACTACCCCATTCGGGTACCTGGCCATTTCAGCCCACTCCGCAGGATCACCCTCTAAGTCTTGTCCTTGGATGTCAACGACGGATGTCGCTACAAGCATATTCACCGCACCGCCCTGTCCAATCATGGCACAACCCACTACACACAAGCCCAATTTTGACTCTTCCTCATTCACCTTTCAAGCACCATCCTTCTCACTGGAACCAACTCGGTTCACCACCAGCACTCATCCTCAACAAACTCAATACGAGTTTGCACCTGGGCAGGATCAAAACCCCAAAATTGCTGAACAAGATGAGATGGCCAAAAGAATGAGGAGCCTTGAGCAAAATTTGAAAAACATGCAAGGTTTGAGCGGACAGAAGAGCGTCTCCTATACCGATCTATGCATGTTCCCTCACGTGCATCTACCTGTGGGTTTCAAAACCCCAAAGTTTGAGAAGTATGACGGGCACGGCGACCCCATTGCTCATCTCAAAAAGTATTGCAACCAACTGCGGGGAGTCGGAGGCAAAGAAGAATTGTTGATGGCATACTTCGGGGAAAGTCTGGTAGGAATCGCCTCAGAGTGGTATATGGACCAGGACATATCTCGTTGGCATATATGGGATGATCTTGCCAGAGATTTCGTAGGGCAGTTTCAATATAATATTGACATTGCACCGGACAGAAATGCCTTGTCAAACTTGAAGAAGAAACCCTCGGAAAGTTTCAGAGAATACGCCATCAAATGGCGCGAGCAAGCGTTCAAGGGTAAAACCTCCCATGGACGAGATAGAAATGGTCACTACTTTCCTCCAGGCTCAAGAGTCCGACTATTTCCAAAACATGATGTCAGCCATGGGAAAGCCTTTCGCAGAAGCGATTAAGATTGGGGAGATGGTGGAGAATGGTCTGAAAACGGGTAGAATTTTGAGTCAGGCAGCCATAAGGGCAACCTCCCAAGCCGTCCAAAGCGGGACCGGAGGAATGGCAAGAGTGAAGAAAAAGGAAGAGACATCCATGGCGGCATCAGAGGCAGGAGAATATCATAATCCCAGGCTTTGTTCTTCAGAAAGAACCCCGCAACATTATTTCCCCCACCAAAATGTGACCTATGCTCCTTAGCCCTACATGGTCATGAGCAACCAGCCTTACGTCCAGCGGCCGCAGCCAGCCAATCGGGGACAAGCTCCACATCCCAGAAATCAGCCTCCTCACCAAAACCACTACAATCCTCGACCTTCCCAGAATAACTTCCGTCCTCGGGAACCACCCAGGAGACCCAACTATACACCAATCGGTGAACCCTACTCCACCCTATTCCCTAAGCTTGTCCAGATGAATTTGTTGCAGCCCATACCACCAAACGGGCAGAACCCGGGATCACCATCATATCAGCGGGGTGTCAGGTGTGCATACCATTCAGGGGTAGAAGGGCACGAAACCAACAACTGTTGGACATTGAAACAAGTTGTAGAGAATTTGTTAGAGCAAGGGAAGATTGTGTTGAAAGACGAGGATGTCCCAAATGTGACCAATAATCCGCTGCCCGCCCACAACAACGGGCCGATAATTGGGATGATTTGTGAAGACAAGGAATTTGATCCGACGCTTAAGGCCATAATTGCTATTGCTAATACAGAAAGGAAGCCCAAAGGCAACCCCGGAGCAAGAAAAGGGAAAAATTGATGTATCCAAGAAGGCCTATATGGTATGGGGACGATCAGACCACCTCGGCCGAACGAGCCAGTGGTTGTTGGACGCATACCACAGAAGCCAAAATACAGTAAAGAGGGAGATGATAAGGTGTTCCCGCTCGAAGATGAGTGAGGGAATATGTGAGGCGATGAGGGAAAAGCTATGCGAAACACACATGGCCCAGCCAGGAGAGGGCACTAGCATCGCTGAGGTATCGTACATGGGACCAAGAGCCAAGCTTCAAAACTGGAAGGCTATGCCATTCTTGATCAAACGGAAGTCCTAATGGACCTGTCCTGCCACTTTCTCTGCACACGAGCTACCTTAGGGTGTAACTCAGATGTTTTCTTTAGTTTCCTGTTTTTAATTTCCTGAATGTCAACCTTTTTTTTTATATTATCTTCCCAAAATTCCAAGAAATGAAATCATGTTTAATCGCTCACTTTCTTTTTCAGAGATTTACTATATTTTCTTTTTTTAGTTCTCTTCAATTCTGATGATGCAGCTTTAAATAACATGACATGCCTGCGGACTTCATGCCCAGATCCCGAGAACTCCGTCAGACTTCAAATAATGAGTCAAAATTTGAAATATAAAGATTTTGAGAAAATAGGAACAATTAAAGAAAATTGGTTCATGGTTTGGGAAATGTCTGTCACTAAAGCAGAGTTTGAGGACAGTAAATGGGTTTAGACCCATACGGAATGTTAACCTTAATGACTGCGGTTTGTCACGAGCAATTGTATCGACAAAGAAGGGTCCATACGTCATTGGAAAATATTGCCAAGAAGAGCATTTGTATCTGGGCGACGTCGAAAGAAATGACGCCGACCCCGCTATGAAAGCAGATGCATCACTATGTCCAGATCGCTCCGGCGATGTCTTTGCACAGTTTGAGATGACGAAGGCTTTCATTCTCGCTACCCAAACACTATCAACCTTTTCCAAACCCATTTGAGCTGGTTACTCTTCTTTGATTACCCTTTTTTGAACCTGAAAGTATTATTGAAAATAAAATGAAAGAAAAAGAGAATTCGAAATGAAAGAGACAAAAAGAAAGAAAAAAAAGGAAGAAGAAGAAAGAATTAGAAAAAAACAAAAATTATATATATATATATATATATATATATATATATATATATATAAAGATACAATGAAAATGAGAAAAGGAAAAGGAAGTGAAAAAAAAAGTAAAGGAGAAAAAACCAAAAAACAAAAGTGGCCTGAACTACGTCTGACTTGATTCTGAAAGGATACGTAGGCAACCTCTCCCTGGGGTTCAGTCACACCAAAAATAAAATCCGATAAGTCCCCCAAAAGTTGAAACTAGGGAAAAAGTTATAATGGTTCGGCGATGATCCCGCCCAAAAGATTCCAAAGTTGTAGTTCAATCCCAATTCTTTTCACCCCAAACCTTGTCCAAGTCCTTCTGATCAATCGGCAAAGACAGGATGGTGGAAAACATCATTGTTGGAATCTGATAGAAATCAAATTGAGAAGAATAAAGTGAGAGAGTCTTATCGGTGAAAACCTTCGGGCACCATGAGGTGATGAGAGCAGAGAAATCGAAAATGAGAGAGGTCGATTAGCGAAAACCCGCAAAGGGCGTGGTGGACCGGAAAAAGGATACTTCATCATTGAAAGTCTTGGAAAGGTTCTCTGGTTTAGAAACACAGATCAATAGGTTCTTGAGAAGCTGGAGTTTGATACGGATCGGAAATCCAGTCCAAAAGGCATGTCATGTCAGTTTGAAGCCAACATGCACTCCAGATAAGTCCTTCTTTCTCCCCGAAAGGGACGCTTCTCTTTAAACTCAAATGCTTTCCTTTTGCATAATTTTCTTTGAATCCCTTTCGATCTAACTCTGATTCCGTAACAATTACAAAGAAAAGGTGGCAGGACCAGTTTCACAGGGCCCCGCCTGGCAAGAGTCAAAAGAAAATACACGGCCTCAGTGGTGCGTCAATCCCATCCCGACTGACCATGGTAGTTGATTTGCTTCCAAAGTAAAGATGCTCGAAAGAAGAGAAAAGCCTACGAAGGCAAAATAAAGTTGGACAGGTTAAGTCCCACGCGGTTTAGCCATTGCAATTTAGGTTTGAGGATCAAAATCCACACATGGTCTCCCTTTGTACAAATCCCCACAGGGTCTCCCTTTGTAAGAATCCCCACAGAGTCTCCCCCTGCAAAATTCCCCAAAGAGTCTGCCCAGCAAATCCCCAACAAGTCTACATTGTACAAGTCCCCACAAAGTCTCCCCAATAAAAAAAATCCCCACTAAGTTGGCCTCGTAAAGAATTCCCAAGTAGAATGGGGTGAAGGAACCAAAGCCTTGCACGGGCAAATCATCACAAAATCCAGAAACGCAAGTCTGATCAGTTTTAAAAGGGTTTGCCTGTAAATCCAATCCATGGCAGAGTTTCTCAACAGGAATTAGGCCGGGACCGAGCAATTGGAACGATCAAGGCCACCGAATCAACCACCATTTTCAAACTGACAATCTTTCTTTGTTTAGGAAATTGAGACAGGTGCAATCCAAAGCAACCATGCAAGAAGCAGGTGTAGCCCAAGAGAAATGAATTGCGCGAGCGTTGAAACAGCTTTGCAGCAGGAAAACAACCAAAGTAAGTTTCCCCGGAATTCTTTCATGCATTTTTGATAAATAAAAAGAAATATAAAGGAAAACCAAAGAAAAGAAAGAAGACAAGAAAGAAAAATGAAAATCCCCAAAAGAAAAACAAATCATGGTAACATAGGACCTCATTCCTCAACTATCCCGGTATAAACCGCGGATCTCCTTGGCATAACCCAAGGAGCCTTTTCTATCCAAATCCCCGGCATAACCCGAGGACTCTTACCTTTTCCGGCATAACCCGATGGACTTCCCGGCATAACCCGTGGACCTTTCCGGCATAACCCGATGAATCTTCCGGCATAACCCGATGAATCTTCCGGCATAATCCGATCAATCTTCCTGGCATAACCCGATGAATCTTCCCGGCATGATCCGATGAATCTTCCCGGCATGACTCGATAAATCTTCCCAGCATAACCTGATGAATCTTCCCGGCATGATCAGAAGAATCTTTCCGGCATAACCCGATGAATCTTTCCGACATAACCCGATGACTTCCCTGTCATAACCCGATGACTTCCCCGGCATAATCCGAGGACTCTTACCTTTTCCCGGCATAACCCGATGAATCTTCCCGGCATAACCCGTGGACCTTTCCCGGCATAACCCGATGAATCTTCCCGGCATAACCCGTGGACCTTTTCCGGCATAACCCGATGAATCTTTTCGGCATAACCCGAAGAATCTTTCCAGCATAACCCGATGACTTCCCCGGCATAACCCGACGAATCTTCCGGCATAACCCGATAAATCTTCCCGGCATAACCCGATGAATCTTCCGGCATAACCCGATGAATCTTCCCGGCATAACCCGATGAATCTTCCCAGCATGACCCGATGAATCTTTCCGGCATAACCCGAAGAATCTTTCCGGCATAACCCGATGACTTCCCCGGCATAACCCGACGAATCTTCCGGCATAACCCGATGAATATTCCCGACATGACCCGATGAATCTTTCCGGCATAACCCGATGACTTACCGGCATAACCCGAGAACTCTTTCCCTTTTCCGGCATAACCCGACGAATCTTTCCGACATAACCCGAACAGCGTCCAGCATAACCTGGCAATCCTCCTAATTTAGGGCTCCGATCCCTAAGTTGAGCAAGTTTCCATTTAGCCAGCATTAGGGCTCCAACCCTGAACTGAGCATTTTTCTGTTAGCCAGCATTAGGGCTCCAACCCTGAACTGAGCATTTTCCTGTTAGCCAGCATTAGGGCTCCAACCCTGAACTAAGCATTTTTCCATTTAGCCAGCATTAGGGCTCCAACCCTGAACTGAGCATTTTTCTGTTAGCCAGCATTAGGGCTCCAACCCTGAACTGAGCATTTTCCTGTTAGCCAGCATTAGGGCTCCAATCCTGAACTGGGCATTTTTCGTTTAGCCAGCATTAGGGCTCCAACCCTGAACTGAGCATTCTTCTGTTAGCCAGCATTAGGGCTCCAACCCTGAACTGAGCATTTTCCATTTAGCCAGCATCAGGGCTCCAACCCTGAACTGAGCATTTTCCATTTAGCCAACATTAGGGCCCCAACCCTGAACTGAGCATTTTTCTTTCAGCCAGCATCAGGGCTCCAACCCTGAACTGAGCATTTTCCATTTAGCCAGCATTAGGGCCTCAACCCTGAACTGAGCATTTTTACCTTTGGCAACATTAGGGCTCCAGCCTCTGAGTTGCGTTTTGCAGACTAGTTTTTTCTTATCCCCGCATCAGTGCTATAAATGATTATGGCAATTAACTCACGAAATTTTCCTAGTGAAACTGGGGCAGAAAAATTTCGTTCGTTTGTTTTGCTTTGTCTCAGCAGGATTGTCCTCGAGGCGCATGGATCGAGACGACTTACGGGATGAGTCTTAATCCAGAATGAAGAAAAGAAGAAAAAGACAAAAAAAGAAGATGTTCCGAGACATTGGAACAAACAAAGGGCAGATCACTCAAAAATTTAATCAAAGTCCCGACTTCGCCAATCCCGTTTCACTCGGTACCACAGAAATAAACAAGCACCTACAACTTGCGAGCATCAAGATTCGGATCGAAGTCTACAAGCAGAATCAGCTAAGACCCAAGATCAAGTTGCAAAATAATTATAGATAGGAATCTTGTAACTAGCGGTTGACAGACATAAAAATTCAGTTCAGTTTCAATTTCCTTTGGTTGTAATAAGGGGCTCGGTAAGCAGTAGCGGCAACAGCAGCAACAGTAACAGCAAGCATCGCAATCCCACGGTAGTCCCAGCTACCAAAATGTCCCGAACTACATTGACCTGATTCTTGTTTAGCCCAGGATATGTAGGAAATCTTTGAAGCGAAGATTCGGTCAAATCTTTCAAAATGAGCTTCACACGGAGTATTCCAATAGGCAAAAATCGCTCATATCTGCTCACTTTATCTTTGCACGAAAACTCTTCATGTTTTCGAACAAAGAGGGGCAGCTGTGAGCACGTGATTTTGTTTACGCGACAATCACTCCAAAAGAAATCAAAATAATAATAAATGGTCTCACTGTACAATTTTTGGAATTCACGTGGCATTTTTTGTTAGCTATTTGTGGTTTTGGACGTGTCTATTTAGTCTTATCCAACAAAAATACAAAAATATGTGTCGAGTGTAAGTTTAGGATATTATTCTACTATTGGGAATTAATCGAACCATAATTCGGTTATTAAAAGGAAAATCACAAAATGCATCTTTTATTTTATTTCGTCATTAAGTGATGTTATTTTAGTTAAATGTTAATATATGTGTTAATTGTTGTTTAATGTTTGTATAGTGTTATTTGACAATTTAATTAGGAAATTAAAGAAGAAAAGGATCTTCGGATTGGGCCAATTTGAACTTAAACGAACAGGCCCAAACCAAAACAACCCAATCCAAAATCCCTTTTTGCCCGGTCCAATTGAGCTGGCCACACGACCGACCAAACGACGTCGTTGGGTTGCCTTCAATCTGGACCGTTAATCTCACTAGATTGACGGTCCAGATCACTCGCCCATAACTCCCATACCCAACCCATTTACCCGGACCAACCCCGACCCCATACTAAACCATACGACACCGTTTGATTAACCCTTGGATCCAGGCCGTTGATCTCGATTGATCTAACGGCCAACATCAAACCATTCACACTGTATATAAGCTCACTTCTTTCACCCCGCACCCCCCGAGCCAGACCCCCCTCCTCACTGTTCCTCCGTCTCTCTCATTTCAGAGACTGATCTGGGCTTAGAACCCTAGCCGCCTTAGCCCCCTTCCGTTTGAAACCCGGCGGTAAGGACGCCGGTGACCCCCACCTTAACACCCTAGGACCACCTCAACCCCCTGAACACAGATCCACTAACCGTGGGTCTCGAATCCTCCCCCACCATCTCGAATCTTCATTTGAAGATTCGAGCCGGACCTCGACCTACACCAAACCACCCCAGATTCACACTAGACACTCCCCTGACCTCCCTCGTGACCAAACCAGGCTTGGTTTGGCCCGAATCTACCCACAAATCCCAAAACCCCAAATCGGAAAAATAATCGAACCCTAGACACAAGAATTTGTGGAGTCTGTTTGGATTTAAACAAAAGTTTGGGGTCTAGTAGATCCTAATCGAAGTGTTTTCGTTCGAGAACACCTCGGTTAGGATTTGTCCGACCTCAAATGGGCAAATCAAGCTCGGGCTTGGGTCCTCCGGTTTAAAAATTTTCTAGTTTGTTCACTACTCCCTTTTGTTATCTATTTAGTTTAGATTAATTTATCAGCATGTTTATTTAGTTTGTTTGTCTATTTTTGGGATTTCTGTTGTCAGTTTGTTTCCCCATCTCCATAAGACCTTTTATTTGGTCGTTTGTTTATTCTGTTATGTTGAATTCGTATAGTAGTATACATATTTCAATGTGATTAACATCGTCGAATCAATAATGCCTGGTTTTCCTCTGTATCGTGCAAAATGGTCAAGAACAGTCTATGCCCTATTTGTGTTTGTTTGATCAATTGTTTGATCTATGTTATAATTAGTATAGTCGATTCGATACGTGTCGTCGATTAAGTTTCAGCTGTTGAATAGTAACAATTTGATTCATGTTTGTTTTGTTTCCTACTGAAACTTTGTTAGAATCAAATTAAGAATTGAGTATAGCTACTTATAGTTGTTGCATTTGAATCAGAAAATTTAAGGATTGGTTTGTAGCTGCAGTCTGAATTGATGGCATGTGCACTTGTGGACAGCATGTGCATTAAGGCCTTTAAGAGATTAAAAATAACTTGACAGCATGTGCTGTCAGGGCATATTCAGGCTGCCCATACCCTGATTTAGTTTAGAAATAATAAACCATATTTAAAGATAGGACTGTCAGGAGAATCTCATGGGATGGGGCTTTATTTTAATCTGTTGAGTGGAAAGAACAGCAGGAGAACATGGGAGGAGTTTGAATGGTTTAACAGGCTAAAAATGGTCTGATGTCAAGTATAAAGAGAGAAGAGTTTCCATTAGTTAGGGGGAGACAGGAGAGAGTTTAAAGAGGGAGGGAGTTCTGAAAATCAAAGGGGAGTTCTGATAAATCAGAAAGAAGAAAACAGAAATAGACAGAGATACATAGGATACACAGGGATACATGAGATACACAAGCTAAAAGACTGAAAAACAGAAGAGAAGAAAGAGTGAGTGAGGGTTGAGTTGGAAGAAGTAGATAGAGTTCACATAGCGTCGAAGAGAGGCTTTGAAAATAATTGATAGCGAAAGCAACAAAACACTATTTCAATGAGTTCTGGTTTAGTGTCAAGTCCCAGTAGCTGACATTGATCTGCTCAACCGATTTCGATTTGTTGGAACCTATTGGCTATCTGTTAGTCCATGTTTTTTGGTCCAAATACAAGTCCAGTTGATTCTGTTTGGTTTGTTTAGTTGCTGTTGGGTTTCACAAATCACTTCGAGTCTCCTTTAAATATATTTCTGGGGTATTTGGTACTTTTGGATTTGCTGCCTTTGATGTTGCCTCTGTACTGCTGCTATTTTGCTGACTTCCTTTCTCTTCAATTGTAAACGTTTCCAGGTACACACTTCTGAAGCTATGGATTGATGTACGTTTGAATTGGAAGTTTGAGTTGAAATAAACAAAGAAATGAATCGTTCACCTACTTTCACAATACCTTTGTTTCAAATACAGCAATAGGATTAAAATGATTCAATTAGTTCGTATTTGTTTGAGCTCATTCTAATCGTATTTGTTTTGTTTTGTATGAATTGGGGTGTATCTGAACCAATATGGACTGTTAAGTAGCATGTTGTTATATTGTTTAGATGTGTACCATGTGTTTAGCAATTTAGTTTAACTCAGTTGATGATGATGGTATAACGCATAATCTAATAGGTGATTGTATGTACCCTGTCGGATCTTTGGACTGTTTAAATTTGTTACAACCCGGTTCAGTTTGACTTTAAGAAATATGCATCTCACATAGAATGTTCATATTGTGTTAGTTAGGATCAACTGATTAGCGATATACGTCAGCTACCTTGTTGGATTCCTTGCTTCAATACAGTCTCAACAACGTAAAAAATAGTTATTAATACTGGCATAGGCCCGCCATTTAAACAAAGCGGCTATTAATAGAATCAGTAGGTTTACATTGTTGGGAGCATGAATCGATGCAACAATTTAAGAGCATTGATCTAACAAACATGAATTCAGCAAGAAGGTCTAGCGTTTAGATCTAATAGATTGGCGGATAAGCATCAGTAATTAAGGGTAATTCTAGTTGCAAATAGTCCCAAATAATTATTGGTTTGTGGAGTTAGCCTAGCTCTAGGATAATTAATCTTATTCGAATGCATCATCTTGTCAACCTCAGCCTTGCTTAAAATTTCAATCTTTGTAATATTCTTTTCATTAACACTTATATTGATCTAGCCGTTAATATGTCACGTTTCTTTAGCATGCAATGAACTAGGATTTTCTTCCCCTTTTTTAGAGACAAGTTTAATAGAAATGTAGTCATTTTAGGATATCCTTAAAAAATAAATGAATTGCACCCCGCCAAATTAAAATGCAAATTGCGGGGCCCTCAATAATTGATCATAATAAATACTCAGAATTTGGGATGGACTGTTTAGTGAATTTCACTGCCTTCCCCAAAGATAAAAACGCGTTAGTCTCTTTAGGCGCGACTTAATTAGATTACATTCTTAAATTCGGGTGCGCATGTATGTGACCCAAATTCAAATCTCAACGGAGTCGAAATGTATTGACAACTACGGGTGCATTGATTGTGACGTGGTTCGAGATGCATTTTCACAACGTTGCAATTCTATTAAAAATATTAATAAAAGCGGTTTAAACTTAACAAAAGCACGTAAGTCATAACATGTATTTAAATCAGATATTTAGCCATTATAACAATTTAAGTGACCGTGCTAGAACCACGGGATTCGAGGGTGCCTAACACCTTCCCTCGGGTCAACAGAATTCCTTACTTAGAATTTCTGGTTCGCAGACTTCATTTGAAAGGTCGAATATTTTCCTCGATCTGGGATTCAAGATAAACCGGTGACTTGGGACACCAAAAACCAAACCTTTCCCAAGTGGCGACTCTGAATTAAATAAATAATCCATTTCGAATATTGTCACTTAAATTGGAAAAACTCCCCTCGCGCAATTAACCCTTCGGGGCGGGCGCGCAAAAAGGAGGTGTGACAGCTCTGGCGACTCTGCTGGGGATTTCAGAACCCAGAACCTCCAGTTCAGGGTTCAAGAATTCGAGCTTAGAATAATTGTTATATTTGGCTTTATTATCTGATATTTATAACATATTTTGACATAACGTGCTAAATGTTGTCTTTTACCGCTTTGATATTATCTGAAATGTATATAAACTGTGCCGAACCCTTCTCTCTTCACCTCCGGGGATGTGCTTACTGGTTGAGACTCCCTATTCTGTTAGTGTCAATACCTGAAATAAGAAAGAGGCCGGACAAGTTACGAAGCCGGATGGCCTTTTGGTTCCCGGTTAGTTGCCCCCTCCTCGACTCGAGTTGTCCGCTCGGGTACACAGTCTAGAACACCGACTCAGGATTTGAACATAAAATAACATGACCTCATGCCGGATCCCTAGTAGGAACGCTTATTTGCATCATGTTGCATTTGACATAGGGGACTCAACACAGGGGTTGGGTCCGTCTAGGACAGACAACCTGAAATGAAAAGACCATCCTGCTGCATCTACCCGTGGGTTTCAAAACCCCAAAGTTTGAGAAGTATGACGGGCACGGCGACCCCATTGCTCATCTCAAAAAGTATTGCAACCAACTGCGGGGAGTCGGAGGCAAAGAAGAATTGGTGATGGCATACTTCGGGGAAAGTCTGGTAGGAATCGCCTCAGAGTGGTATATGGACCAGGACATATCTCGTTGGCATATATGGGATGATCTTGCCAGAGATTTCGTAGGGCAGTTTCAATATAATATTGACATCGCACCGGACAGAAATGCCTTGTCAAACTTGAAGAAGAAACCCTCAGAAAGTTTCAGAGAATACGCCATCAAATGGAGCGAGCAAGCGTCAAGGGTAAAACCTCCCATGGACGAGATAGAAATGGTCACTACTTTCCTCCACGCTCAAGAGTCCGACTATTCCAAAACATGATGTCAGTTATGGGTAAGCCTTTCGCAGAAGCGATTAAGATTGGG
Organism: Nicotiana sylvestris; assembly: GCF_000393655.2. Lineage (NCBI taxonomy): Eukaryota > Viridiplantae > Streptophyta > Magnoliopsida > Solanales > Solanaceae > Nicotiana > Nicotiana sylvestris. The sequence goes on from NC_091060.1 coordinate 11,361,453, forward strand.
GAGATGGTGGAGAATGGTCTGAAAACCGGTAGAATTTTGAGTCAGGCAGCCATAAGGGAAACCTCCCAAGCCGTCCAAAGCGGGACCGGAGGAATGGCAAGAGGGAAGAAAAAGGAAGAGACATCCATGGCGGCATCAGAGGTAGGGGAATATCATAATCCCAGGCTTTGTTTTTCAGAAAGAACCCCGCAACATTATTTCCCCCACCAAAATGTGACCTATGCTCCTTAGCCCTACATGGTCATGAGCACCCAGCCTTACGTCCAGCGGCCGCAGCCAGCCAATCGGGGACAAGCTCCACATCCCAGAAATCAGCCTCCTCACCAAAACCACTACAATCCTCGACCTTCCCAGAATAACTTCCGTCCTCGGGAACCACCCAGGAGACCCAACTATACACCAATCGGTGAACCCTACTCCACCCTATTCCCTAAGCTTGTCCAGATGAATTTGTTGCAGCCCATACCACCAAACGGGCAGAACCCGGGATCACCATCATATCAGCGGGGTGTCAGGTGTGCATACCATTTAGGGGTAGAAGGGCACGACACCAACAACTGTTGGACATTGAAACAAGCTGTAGAGAATTTGTTAGAGCAAGAGAAGATTGTGTTGAAAGACGAGGATGTCCCAAATGTGACCAATAATCCGCTGCCCGCCCACAACAACGGGCCGATAATTAGGATGATTTGTGAAGACAAGGAATTTGATCTGACGCTTAAGGCCATAATTGCTATTGCTAATACAGAAAGGAAGCCCAAGGCAACCCCGGAGCAAGAAAAGGGAAAAATTGATGTATCCAAGCAGGCCTATATGGTATGGGGGACGATCAGACCACCTTGGCCGAACGAGCCAGTGGTTGTTGGACGCATACCACAGAAGCCAAAATACAGTAAAGAGGGAGATGATAAGGTGTTCCCGCTCGAAGAGAGTGAGGGAATATGTGAGGCGATGAGGGAAAAGCTATGCGAAACACACATGGTCCAGCCAGGAGAGGGCACTAGCACCGCTGAGGTATCGTACATGGGACCAAGCGCCAAGCTTCAAAACTGGAAGGCTATGCCATTCTTGATCAAACGGAAGTCCTAATGGACCTGTCCTGCCACTTTCTCTGCACCACGAGCTACCCTTGGGTGTAACTCAGATGTTTTCTTTAGTTTCCTGTTTTTAATTTCCTGAATGTCAACCTTTTTTTTATATTATCTTCCCAAAATTCCAAGAAATGAAATCATGTTTCATCGCTCACTTTCTTTTTCAGAGATCTGCTATATTTTCTTTTTTTAGTTCTCTTCAATTCTGATGATGCAGCTTTAAATAACATGACATGCCTGCGGACTTCATGCCCAGATCCCGAGAACTCCGTCAGACTTCAAATAATGAGTCAAAATTTGAAATATAAAGAATTTGAGAAAATAGGAACAACTAAAGAAAATTGGTTCATGGTTTGGGAAATGTCCGTCACTAAAGCAGAGTTTGAGGACAGTAAATGGGTTTAGACCCGTACGGAATGTTAACCTTAATGACTGCGGTTTGTCACGAGCAATTGTATCGACAAGAAGGGTCCATACGTCATTGGAAAATATTGCCAAGAAGAGCATTTGTATCTGGGCGACGTCGAAAGAAATGACGCCGACCCCGCTACGAAAGCAGATGCAGCACTATGTCCAGATCGCTACGGCGATGTCTTTGCACAGTTTGAGATGATGAAGACTTTCATTCTCGCTACCCAAACACTATCAACCTTTTGCAAACCCATTTGAGTCGGTTACTTTTCTTTGATTACCCTTTTTGGAACCTGAAAGTATTTTTGAAAATAAAATGAAAGAAAAAGAGAATTCGAAATGAAAGACACAAATAGAAAGAAAAAAAAGGAAGAAGAAGAAAGAATTAGAAAAAAACAAAAATTAAATATATATATATATATATATATATATATATATAAAGATACAATGAAAATGAGAAAAGGAAAAGGAAGTGAAAAACAAAGTAAAGCAGAAAAAACCAAAAAAACAAAAGTGGCCTGAACTACGTCTGACTTGATTCCGAAAGGATACGTAGGCAACCTCTCCCTGGGGTTCAGTCACACCAAAAATAAAATCCGAGAAGTCCCCCAAAAGTTGAAACTAGGGCAGAAGTTATAATGGTTCGGCGATGATCCCGCCCAAAAGGTTCCAAAGTTGTAGTTCAATCCCAATTCTTTTCACCTCAAACCTTGTCCAAGTCCTTCTGATCAATCGGCAAAGACAGGATGGTGGAAAACATCATTGTTGGAATCTGATAGAAATCAAATTGAGAAGAATAAAGTGAGAGAGTCTTATCGGTGAAAACCTTCGGGCACCATGAGGCGATGAGATCAGAGAAATCGAAAATGAGAGAGGTCGATTAGTGAAAACCCGCAAACGGCGTGGTCGACCGGAAAAAGGATACTTCATCATTGAAAGTCTTGGAAAGGTTCTCTAGTTTAGAAACACAGATCAATAGGTTCATGAGAAGCTGGAGTTTGATACGGATCGGACATCCAGTCCAAAAGGCATGTCATGTCAGTTTGAAGCCAGCATGCACTCCAGATAAGTCCTTCTTTTCTCCCTGAAAGGGACGCTTCTCTTTAAACTCATATGCTTTCCTTTTGCATAATTTTCTTTGAATCCATTTCGATCTAACTCTGATTCCGTAACAATTACAAAGAAAAGGTGGCAGGACCAGTTTCACAGGGCCCCGCCTGGCAAGAGTCAAAAGAAAATACACGGCCTCAGTGGTGCGTCAATCCCATCCTGACTGACCATGGTAGTTGATTTGCTTCCAAAGTAAAGACGCTCGAAAGAAGAGAAAAGCCTACGAAGGCAAAATAAAGTTGGAAAGGTTAAGTCCCACGTGGTTTAGCCACTGCAGTTTAGGTTTGAGGATCAAAATCCACACAGGGTCTCCCTTTGTAAGAATCCCCACAGAGTCTCCCCCTGCAAAATTCCCTAAAGAGTCTTCCCAGCAAATCCCCAACAAGTCTACATTGTACAAGTCCCCACAAAGTCTCCCCAATAAAAAAAATCCCCACTGAGTTGGCCTCGTAAAGAATCCCCAAGCAGAATGGGGTGAAGGAACCAAAGCCTTGCACGGACAAATCATCACAAAATCCAGAAACGCAAGTCTGATCAGTTTTAAAAGGGTTTGCCTGTAAATCCAATCCATGGCAGAGTTTCTCAACAGGAATTAGGCCGGGACCGAGCAATTGGAACGATCAAGGCCACCGAATCAACCACCGTTTTCAAACTGACAATCTTTCTTTGTTTAGGAAATTGAGACAGGTGCAATCCAAAGCAACCATGCAAGAAGCAGGTGTAGCCCAAGAGAAATGAAGTGCGCGAGCGTTGAAACAGCTTTGCAGCAGGAAAACAACCAAAGTAAGTTTCCCGGAATTCTTTCATGCATTTTTGATAAATAAAAAGAAATATAAAGGAAAACCAAAGAAAAGAAAGAAGACAAGAAAGAAAAATGAAAATCCCCAAAAGAAAAACAAATCATGGTAACATAGGACCTCATTCCTCAACTATCCCGGTATAAACCGCGGATCTCCTTGGCATAACCCAAGGAGCCTTTTCTATCCAAATCCCCGGCATAACTGGAGGACTCTTACCTTTTCCAACAAGATGAACTTCCCGGCATAACCCGTGGACCTTTCCGGCATAACCCGATGAATCTTCCGGCATAACACGATGAATCTTCCGACATAACCCGATCAATCTTCCCGACATAACCCGATGAATCTTCCGGCATAACCCGATAAATCTTCCTGGCATAACCCGATGAATCTTCCCGGCATGATCCAATGAATCTTCCCGGCATGACCCGATAAATCTTCCCGGCATAACCCGATGAATCTTCCCGGCATAATCCGAAGAATCTTTCCGGCATAACCCGATGAATCTTTCCGGCATAACCCGATGACTTCCCCGGCATAATCCGAGGACTCTTACCTTTTCCCGGCATAACCCGATGAATCTTCCCGGCATAACCCGTGGACCTTTTCCGGCATAACCCGATGAATCTTTCCGGCATAACCAGAAGAATCTTTCTGGCATAACCCGATGACTTCCCCGGCATAACCCGATGAATCTTCCGGCATAACCCGATGAATCTTCCGGCATAACCCGATGAATCTTCCGGCATAACCCGATGAATCTTCCGGCATAACCCGATAAATCTTCCCGGCATAACCCGATGAATCTTCCCGGCATGATCCAATGAATCTTCCCGGCATGACCCGATGAATCTTTCCGGCATAACCCGATGACTTCCCCGGCATAACCCGATGACTTCCCCGGCATAATCCGAGGACTTTTACCTTTTCCCGGCATAACCCGATGAATCTTCCCAGCATAACCCGTGGACCTTTCCCGGCATAACCCGATGAATCTTCCCGGCATAACCCATGGACCTTTTCCGGCATAACCCGATGAATCTTTTCGGCATAACCCGAAGAATATTTCCGGCATAACCCGATGACTTCCCCTGCATAACCCGACGAATCTTCCGGCATAACCCGATGAATCTTCCGGCATAACCCGATAAATCTTCCCGGCATAACCCGATGAATCTTCCTGCATAACCCGATAAATCTTCCCGGCATAACCCGATGAATCTTCCCGGCATGATCCGATGAATCTTCCCAGCATGACCCGATGAATCTTTCCGGCATAACCCGATGACTTCCCCGACATAACCCGATGACTTCCCCGGCATAATCCGAGGACTCTTACCTTTTCCCGGCATAACCCGATGAATCTTCCCGGCATAACCCGTGGACCTTTTCCACCATAACCCGATGAATCTTTCCGGCATAACCCGAAGAATCTTTCCGGCATAACCCGATGACTTCCCCGGCATAACCCGATGAATCTTCCGGCATAACCCGATGAATATTCCCGGCATGACCCGATGAATCTTTCCGGCATAACCCGATGACTTACCGGCATAACCCGAGAACTCTTTCCCTTTTCCAGCATAACCCGACGAATCTTTCCGACATAACCCGAACAGCGTCCAGCATAACCTGGCAATCCTCCTAATTTAGGGCTCCGATCCCTGAGTTGAGCAAGTTTCCATTTAGCCAGCATTAGGGCTCCAACCCTAAACTGAGCATTTTTCTGTTAGCCAGCATTAGGGCTCCAACCCTGAACTGAGCATTTTTCCATTTAGCTAGCATTAGGGCTCCAACCCTGAACTGAGCATTTTTCTGTTAGCCAGCATTAGGGCTCCAACCCTGAACTGAGCATTTTCCTGTTAGCCAGCATTAGGGCTCCAACCCTGAACTGAGCATTTTCCGTTTAGCCAGCATTAGGGCTCCAACCCTGAACTGAGCATTCTTCTGTTAGCCAGCATTAGGGCTCCAACCCTGAACTGAGCATTTTCCATTTAGCCAGCATCAGGGCTCCAACCCTGAACTGAGAATTTTCCATTTAGCCAGCATTAGGGCCCCAACCCTGAACTGAGCATTTTTCTTTCAGCCAGCATCAGGGCTCCAACCCTGAACTGAGCATTTTCCATTTAGCCAGCATTAGGGCCTCAACCCTGAACTGAGCATTTTTACCTTTGGCAACATTAGGGCTCCAGCCTCTGAGTTACGTTTTGCAGACTAGTTTTTTCTTATCCCCGCATCAGTGCTGTAAATGATTATGGCAATTAACTCACGAAATATTCCTAGTGAAACTGGGGCAGAAATATTTCGTTCGTTTTTTTTGCTTTGTCTCAGCAGGATTGGCCTCGAGGCCCATGGATCGAGACGACTTACGGGATGAGTCTTAATCCAGAATGAAGAAAAGAAGAAAAAGACAAAAAAAAGAAGATGTTCCGAGACATTGGAACAAACAAAGGGAAGATCACTCCAAAATTTAATCAAAGTCCCGACTCCGCCAATCCCGTTTCACTCGGTACCACAGAAATAAACAAGCGCCTACAACTTACGAGCATCAAGATTCGGATCGAAGTCTACAAGCAGAATCAGCTAAGACCCAAGATCAAGTTGCAAAAGAATTATAGATAGGAATCTTGTAACTAGCGGTTGACAGACATAAAAAAATTCAGTTCAGTTTCAATTTCGTTTGGTTGTAATAAGGGGGTCGGTAAGCAGTAGCGGCAACAGCAGCAACAGTAACAGAAAGCATCGCAATCCCACGGTAGTCCCAGCTACCAAAATGTCTCGAACTACATTGACCTGATTCCTGTTTAGCCTAGGATATGTAGGAAATCTTTGAAGAGAAGATTCGGTCAAATCTTTCAAAATGCGCTTCACACGGAGTATTCCAATAGGCAAAAATCGCTCATATCCGCTCACTTTATCTTTGCACGAAAACTCTTCATGTTTTTGAACAAAGAGGGGCAGTTGTGAGCACGTGATTTTTGTTTACGTGACAATCACTCCAAAAGAAATCAAAATAATAACAAATGGTCTCGCTGTACAATTTTTGGAATTCACGTGGCATTTTTTGTTAGCTATTTGTGATTTTGTCCGTGTCTATTTAGTCTTATCCAACAAAAATACAAAAATATGTGTCGAGTGTAAGTTTAGGATATTATTCTACTATTAGGAATTAATCGAACCATAATTCGGTTATTTAAAGGAAAATCACAAAATGCATCTTTTATTTTATTTCGTCATTAAGTGATGTTATTTTAATTAAATGTTAATAAATGTGTTAATTATTGTTTAATGTTTGTATAGTGTTATTTGACAATTTAATTAGGAAATTAAAGAAGAAAAGGATCTTCGGATTGGGCCAATTTGAACTTAAACGAACAGGCCCAAACCAAAACAACCCAATCCAAAATCCCTTTTTGCCCGGTCCAATTGAGCTGGCCACACGACCGTCCAAACGATGTCGTTGGGTTGCCTTCAATCTGGACCGTTAATCTCACTAGATTGACGGTCCAGATCACTCGCCCATAACTCCCATACCCAACCCATTTACCCGGACCAACCCCGACCCCATACTAAACCAAACGATACTGTTTGATTAACCCTTGGATCCAGGCCGTTGATCTCGATTGATCTAACGGCCAACATCAAACCATTCACTCCGTATATAAGCTCACTTCTTTCACCCCGCACCCCCCGAGCTTGACCCCCCTCCTCACTGTTCCTCCGTCTCTCTCATTTCAGAGACGGATCTGGGCTTAGAACCCTAGCCGCCTTAGCCCCCTTCCGTTTGAAACCCGGCGGCAAGGACGCCGGTGACCCCCACCTTAACACCCTAGGACCACCTCAACCCCCTGAACACAGATCCACTAACCGTGGGTCTCGAATCCTCCCCCACCATCTCGAATCTTCATTTGAAGATTCTAGCCGGACCTCGACCTACACCAAACCACCCCAGATTCACACTAGACACTCCCCTGACCTCCGTCGTGACCAAACCAGGCTTGGTTTGGCCCAAATCTACCCACAAATCCCAAAACCCCAAATCTGAAAAAATCGAACCCTAGAACACAAGAATTTGTGGAGTCTGTTTGGATTTAAATAAAAGTTTGGGGTCTAGTAGATCCTAATCGAAGTGTTTTCATTCGAGAACACCTCGGTTAGGATTTGTCCGACCTCAAATGGGAAAATCAAGCTCGGGCTTGGGTCCTCCAGTTTAAAACTTTTCTGGTTTGTTCACTACTCCCTTTTGTTATCTATTTAGTTTAGAATAATTTATCAGCATGTTTATTTAGTTTGTTTGTCTATTTTTGGGATTTCTGTTGTCAGTTTGTTTCCCCATCTCCATAAGACCTTTTATTTGGTCGTTTGTTTATTATGTTATGTTGAATTCGTATAGTAGTATACATATTTCAATGTGATTAACATCGTCGAATAAATAATGCCTGGTTTTCCCCTGTATCGTGCAAAACGGTCAAGAACAGTCTATGCCCTATTTGTGTTTGTTTGATCGACTGTTTGATCTATGTTATAATTAGTATAGTCGATTCGATACGTGTCGTCGATTAAGTTTCAGCTGTTGAATGGTAACAATTTGATTCATGTTTGTTTTGTTTCCTGCTGAAACTTTGTTTGAATCAAATTAAGAATTAAGTATAGCTACTTATAGTTGTTCCATTTGAATCAGAAAATTTAAGGATTGGTTTGTAGCTGCATTCTGAATTGATGGCATGTGCACTTGTGGATAGCATGTGCATTAAGGCCTTTAAGAGATTAAAAATAACTTGACAGCATGTGCTGTCAGGGCATATTCAGGCTGCCCATACCCTGATTTAGTTTAGAAATAATAAACCATATTTAAAGATAGGACTGTCAGGAGAATCTCATGGGAGGGGGCTTTATGTTAATCTGTTGAGTGGAAAGAACAGCAGGAGAACATGGGAGGAGTTTGAATGGTTTAACAGGCTGAAAATGGTCTGATGTCAAGCTATAAAGAGAGAAGAGTTTCCATTAGTTAGGGGGAGACAGGAGAGAGTTTAAAGAGGGAGGGAGTTCTGAAAATCAAAGGGGAGTTCTGATAAATCAGAAAGAAGAAAACAGAAATAGACATAGATACATAGGATACACAGGGATACATTAGATACACAAGCTAATAGACTGAAAAACAAAAGAGAAGAAAGAGTGAGTGAGGGTTGAGTTGGAAGAAGTAGATAGAGTTCACATAACGTCGAAGAGAGGCTTTGAAAATAATTGATAGCGAAAGCAACAAAACACTATTTCAATGAGTTCTGGTTTAGTGTCAAGTCCCAGTAGCTGACATTGGTCTGCTCAACCGATTTCGATTTGTTGGAACCTATTGGCTATCTGTTAGTCCATGTTTTTTGGTCCAAATACAAGTCCAGTTTATTCTGTTTGGTTTGTTTAGTTGCTGTCGGGTTTCACAAATCACTTCGAGTCTCCTTTAAATATATTTCTGGGGTATTTAGTACTTTTGGAACTACTGCCTTTGTTGTTGCCTCTGTACTGCTGCTGCTTTGCTGACTTCCTTTCTCTTCAATTGTAAACGTTTCCAGGTACACACTTCTGAAGCTATGGATTGATGTACATTTGAATTGGAAGTTTGAGTTGAAATAAACAAAGAAATGAATCGTTCACCTACTTTTACAATACCTTTGTTTCAAATGCAGCAATAGGATTAAAATGATTCAATTAGTTCGTATTTGTTTGGGCTCATTCTAATCGTATTTGTTTTGTTTTGTATGAATTGGGGTGAATCTGAACGAATATGGACTGTTAAGTAGCATGTTGTTATATTGTTTAGATGTGTACCATGTGTTTAGCAATTTAGTTTAACTCAGCTGATGATGATGGTATAACGCATAATATAATAGGTGTCTGTATGTACCCTGTCGGATCTTTGGACTATTTAAATTTGTTACAACCCGGTTCAGTTTGACTTTAAGAAATATGCATCTCACATAGAATGTTCATATTGTGTTAGTTAGGATCAACTGATTAGCGATATACGTCAGCTACCTTGTTGGATTCCATGCTTCAATACAGTCTCAACAACGTAAAAAATAGTTATTAATACTGGCATAGGCCCGCCATTTAAACAAAGCGGCTATTAATAGAATCAGTAGGTTTACATTGTTGGGAGCATGAATCGATGCAACAATTTAAGAGCATTGATCTAACAAACATGAATTCAGCAAGAAGGTCTAGCGTTTAGATCTAATAGATTGGCGGATAAGCATCAGTAATTAAGGGTAATTCTAGTTGCAAATAGTCCCAGATAATTATTGGTTTGTGGAGTTAGCCTAGCTCTAGGATAATTAATCTTATTCGAATGCATCATCTTGTCAACCTCGGCCTTGCTTAAAATTTCAATTTTTGTAATATTCTTTTCATTAACACTTATATTGATCTAGCCGTTAATATGTCACGTTTCTTTAGCATGCAATGAACTAGGATTTTCTTCCCCTTTTTTAGAGACAAGTTTAATAGAAATGTAGTCATTTTAGGATATCCTTAAAAAATAAATGAATTGCACCCCGCCAAATAAAAATGCAAATTGCGGGGCCCTCAATAATTGATCATAATAAATACTCAGAATTTGGGATGGACTGTTTAGTGAATTTCACTGCCTTCCCCAAAGATAAAAACGCGTTAGTCTCTTTAGGCGCGACTTAATTAAATTACATTCTTAAATTCGGGTGCGCATGTATGTGACCCAAATTCAAATCTCAACGGAGTCGAAATGTATTGACAACTACGGGTGCATTGATTGTGACGTGGTTCGAGATGCATTTTCACAACGTTGCAATTCTATTAAAAATAATAATAAAAGCGGTTTAAACTTAACAAAAGCACACCAGTTATAACATGTATTAAAATCAGATATTTAGCCATTATAACAATTTAAGCGACCGTGCTAGAACCACGGGATTCGAGGGTGCCTAACACCTTCCCTCGGGTCAACAGAATTCCTTACTTAGAATTTCTGGTTCGCAGACTTCATTTGGAAAAGTCGAAAATTTCCTCGATTTGGGATTCAAGATAAACCGGTGACTTGGGACACCAAAAACCAAACCTTTCCCAAGTGGCGACTCTGAATTAAATAAATAATCCCATTTCGAATATTGTCACTTAAATTGGAAAAACTCCCCTCGCGCATTTAACCCTTCGGGGCGGGCGCGCAAAAAGGAGGTGTGACAATGATGGTATTTAAAAAGAAATACACATTTAATGGATAACAATAGCTTTGGCAGGGTTCAATTAGAGGTCTAATCAACCTAAAATTTCAGGTTTGAATGAGCAGTTAAGCTTCCCTAGATTTTAGGCAAATTTTGTGGTTTAGAGTTGTAATATGGACGAAACTGGTTCAAAAGCAAACAGATAGAATTTTCTAAGGATTTCCATTGTAGGACTTCTGCTCATGATTTAAATATTTATATTTCTAATTATGCAGAGTACAGAAAACATACCTTAGCATTCAGATGAACCAATACTGATGAACTAGGTTCTTTATTTAGAATTCTCTTGACCATGCCTCAATATACCATAATAGAGAAAGTTTTGTAAGAGTTCAGTGAGTCATATAAACACATGTCACAGGAGTATACTAATTACAGTATGAAGCTGAATAGAAATTAATCTAGATGTTCATACAAGTTCAGATTTCCTAGCCAAAAATATTTTTTCATTTTTAAATTTTTTTTTCATTTTTTTCATTGAGCATTCTGAGCTGGTCCTATTAGGTGATCTTAATCATCCCTAATTCCAATCTGTTCCTCTAAAAGTTTTTTTCTAGTCAGTGCTTTAGTGATGATGTCAGCAATTTGTTTATCAGTAGCACAGAATTCTATGGAAATCAATCATTTCTTATAGTTATCTCTTAAGAAGTGGTATCTAACATCTATGTGCTTAGTCCTTTTATGATGAATAGGGTTCTTTGTCATACTTATAGCACTAGTGTTATCACAGAAGATAGGAATGCAACCAGCTTCAATGCCAAATCTATCAGTTGATGTTTGATACACAGCAATTGAGCACAACAAGAGGCAAAAACAACATATTCAGCCTTAGCAGTGGATAAAGCCACTGAATTCTGCTTTTTGGTGGCCCGTGATACTAGACATGAACCAAGAAAATGAGCCATACCTGAGGTGCTCTTCCTATCCACAAGGAAACCTGCATAATCAGCATCAGCATACCTTACTAGATTAAAATTACTACCTTTAGGGTACCAAAGACACAGATCAGTAATGCCTTTCAAATATCTTAGTATCCTCTTCACAACAGTCAAGTGAAATTCCTTTAGATTAACCTAAAAACAAGTACAAAGCCTTACACTGAAAACTATGTCAGGTCTGCTGGCAGTAAGATACAAAAGTGAACCAATCATACCCCTATACAACTTCTGATCAACATATGAACCAGGTTCATCTATGTCTAATTTTGTGGCAGTTGCAATGGGGGTGTCTATTTCCTTTGATTCATCCATTTAAAACTTTTTGATCAACTCTTTTGCATATTTCTACTGATGGATCATGGCTCCATTTGAGTTTTGTTTGATCTGTAAGCCTAAAAAAAGGTTAAGCTCACCCATCATGCTCATTTCAAACTCACTCCCCATTAATTTGGCAAAATCCTTACTTAGTTTGTTCGTAGTTGCCCCAAAAATTATTTCATCAACATATATTTGTACCACAAGAAGATCCTTACATTTTTCCCTCAAGAATAGAGTACTATCGATTTTACCTCTTTTGTAGCCATGTTCAAGCAAGAATTTGGACAATCGTTCATACCATGCTCTAGGAGCCTGCTTGAGTCCATAGAGAGCCTTGTCTAATTTGTATACATGTTCAGGACATTCCTTGCTCTCAAACCCTGGAGGTTGTTTAACAAACACTTCTTCTTTTAGGTAGCCATTCAGGAAGGCACTTTTGACATCCATATGATGAAGAGTAAATTCCATGTGTGCTGCAAAGGCTGTGAGGTGTCTTATTGCCTCCAGTCTTGCCACTGGAGCAAAGGTCTCATCATAATTTATACCCTCCTCTTGGCTATAACCTTGGACCACCAGTCTTGCCTTATTTTTTGTAACTGTTCCATCTTTATCAAGCTTGTTTCTGAAGACCCATTTTGTGCCAATTACTGATCTGTCCTCGGGTCTTGGAACTAGATACCAAACTTGACTTCTCTTGAACTGATTGAGTTCATCTTGTATAGAATTTACCCAATCTGCATCCTACAAAGCCTCAACAACATTTTTAGGTTCAATAAGAGATAGAAAAACATCAAAAGCACACAAATTCTTTAATTATGATCTAGTTTTAATTCCATATGTTAGATCAGTAATTATTTTCTCAATGGGGTGAGAATTTTGATACTTGTGAGGTTTCACAACCAACTAATTTCTGCTTGATGTTTCTCTCACGTTCTATTGCTGAAGAACATGATCATGAACAGGTTCCTTTAGGGTATTAGTTTTAGTTCCCCTTTGATCAGTTCCCCCTATCATGTTGCCCTGGATGGAAGAACCTGTTCCATCACCTGTTCCTTCTATTTGTGCCACTTTATCTTGAATTGATACTTCACTCAAATCTTTTACCAGCCCAATAGCTTCATCTTCATGTTCCAATCTCTTAGAAAAAATGTTAGTTTCATCAAAAACTACATGTAACTTTCTTCTACATACAAAGTTCTTTTATTAAACACTGTATAAGCTTTGCTATGTGAAGAATATCCCAAGAATACTCTCTCATCACTTCTGGGATCAAACTTACCTAGGGAGTCCTTTCCATTATTATGCACAAAGCACTTGCATCCAAATGCCCTAAGATGAGATATATTTTGTTTTTTCCCTTTAAGTAACTCATAGGGAGTCTTCTCTACTAGAGGTTTAGTCATGTATCTATTAGTGATATAGCATACATTGTTTGCAGCCTTTGCCTAGAAGTTATGGGGTAGTTTACTAGAAAGAAGCATATTCCTAGCCATATCTTCAAGAGTTCTGTTCTTTCTTTCAACTACTCCATTTTGTTGAGGAGTCTTAGGGGCAAAGAAATTATGATTTATACCATGCTTATCAGAAAATTCAGCAAACTTAGCATTTTCAAATTCAGTTCCATGATCAGACTTGATTAATGCAAGTTAATTATCTAGTTGTTTCTGAGTTTTTCAAACAAAGGCAGTAAACATGTCAAATGCTTCATCCTTAGATGTTAAGAATAGTACCCAGATAAACCTAAAATAATCATCAACAAGTACCATCACATATTTCTTACCACATCTGCTCAATGTTCTCATTGGACCACAGAGATCCATATGAACCAGTTCCATCGTCCTGGTTGTGCTTACCATTTTCTTGCTTTTAATAGATTATCTTACCTGCTCCCCCTTGTACAGGCCTCACAAACTTTGTCTTCCTTGAACTTGATGTTAGGTAACCCTATCACCAGTTCCTTGGAGACTAATTTGTTGAGTTGATTCAGACTTGCATGACCAAGTCTTTTGTGCCACAGGAGGGGATCATTGTCCAACACACTCGGGCAAGTGAGTTCATTTTCTGAAAGAGTGGACAAATCTACAATGTAAATATTGTTAACTCTTTTTCCCTACAAAACAATCTTATTAGTGGTAAGATTAATCACAAAGCATCTGGTAGAGGTAAATGCTACAAGGTTACCTCTGTCATACAGTTGTGACACACTGATTAGGCTATATTTCAAGCCATCTATTAAGTAGACATTCTCGATGGAATGTCAGTCTGTCTTACCTACCTTTCCAACCCCAATAATCTTACCTTTCTTCCCATTTCCAAAGGAGACAAAACCACCTTTTAAGTCCTCAAGTGAAAGGAACTAGTTCTTGCTTCCAGTCTTATATTTTGAGCAGCCATTATCCATATACCATATTTGGCTACTTCCCTTAACTTAGACCTGCAAAAAGAAATCAGGGGTTAGTCTTAGGAACCCAAACTAGTTTGGGTCCCTTTCTATAGGCAAAGGGGTAAATCAAATTCCTTTTAGCCTACCCAGGCAGCCTATGTTTCTCTTGAACAATGGTTTTCTTCTTTTGACTGGCCTTTTCTTTTGCATTACATTTATTTTGTAATGACCAGTCTTGCCATAGTATGTGCAGATTTTGTTTTCAAGAAAAGTGAGGTACTTGCTTTTGGGGTCCCACTTAGGTGCTTGGGCCCCATAGCCAAGTCCTCTCTTGTTGCTACTGTGATGTGCTTGTAGCCATGATAGTTCATCAGAAGCCTTATTCCATTTGCAAGTTCTGTCTAGTTCATGCTTTACCTTCCCTAGGTCTTTTTTAAAGACTTTTCTTTGCTCATGTTTCCTGTACAAGTCATCTTTCATTTTTCCTAGGTTTTCTTCTAAGGTGAGATGTGTGTGATCAGCTTTCTTCTTACCTGTTCCTAATTTTAATTTTAGATTTTCAGACCTAAGTTCTAAGACACTGGTGTCAAGTTCAAGAACCTGGTTCTTCAACTCAACATTTTTACTATCACTCTCATTAGCCCTAGATTCTAGATTTTTGCACTTGGCTTTTAAGATCACAGACTTCCTAGACAACTCTTCCTTCTCATTGTTAATTATCTCAAACTCATCGATAAAGTCTAGCAATAATTCAGACAACCTTTCTTTAGATAAAAATTTGATCTTGTCTTTGAGATGAAGCACACTTACCTCTTGTTCATCATCTGATTCTCCGATGCCCATAAGTGCTTGTTCATCTCCAACTTCATCTTTTAAATCCTCATTTGATGTTTCTCCCCAAGCAGCAACCATAGCCTTTGTTGATCCTTTGTTCCTTTTGGGTTGAACCTGTTCCTTCTTCCTGTTCCTTCATTCAGCCCTTTCCTTCTTCCATTCAATTTCCCATTGAGGACAGCTCTTGATCATGTGATCAGTCTTGCCACATTTGTAGCAACCCTCGTTGGTCTATTTCTCAGATGCCATTGGTTTGTTAAAGGTTGTACCTCTTGAACAACCCTTTCCTCTTATTAGGTACTTTTTGAAATCCTTTGTGATCATGGCCATTTCATCATCCTCCAGATATGCACCTTCAGCTATTCTGAGAGCCAGACTCTTTTCCTTCTTGGGTGCATCCATTTTCATAGTTTGCCTTCTCAGTTCATAGGTAGTGAGGTTTCCAATCAGTTCATCCAACTTGAGAGTAGCAATGTTCTTTGATTCCTGAATAACAGTAATTTTGCTTTTCCAAGTCACTGGTAAGACCCTTGTCAAAATTTTCTCAACCTTGTCTTCTTCAAAGATAATTCTCCCAAGAGATTTAAGTTCATTTGTTAGTATTGTGAACCTTGTGTACATCTCCTGGATAGTTTCTCCTTCATAGTGAAATTCTCATATTGAGAATATAGCAGTGTTCCTCTTAATCTCTTTACTTGAGGAGTTCCTTCATGAGCCACTTGTAAAGTGTCCCATATCTCCTTAGAAGTGGTACAACTTTGAATCCTGTTGTACTCATCTGGACTCAGGCCACACACAAGCCATTTCTTAGCCTTGGCATTCTTTTCCCATTTTTTCAATTCTTCGGTAGTGCAGTCAACTCTTGTCTTTGGAACGTCCACTCCTTCAGCATTCTTCTTTGTAGTCGCCAGGGTACCATCAGTGACAATGTCCCAGAGTTCATAGTCTTCTCCTATGATGTGATCACTCATCCTAAGGTGTTAACCTCTTCAAGGATAACCCGCTCTGATATCAAATAATGTTTTAAACATAAATACCACACAAGAGGGGGGTGATTTGTGTGGTACCCAATTTTTGCTTAACTGAACTTTAGAATGACCTGTTTCTTCTATGTATTCCAACTACCAATGTTTGCAGAATAATCAATAAAGAAAATAAAGAACATAGAGATTTTTACGTGGAAAACACCTGACTCAAAAGGTAAAAAAACCACGACCTACTACTCAGTAGGATTTTCCCAAACTTCCACTAAAATCACTGAGCCAAAATAGCATTTACAAAACTCTTTGTAGACCTAAGGATTAACTCTAATACCGTTGGGGCACACAGCCTCAACTGTTGCGACAACTTCAAGTTAACTCTAACTTGAACACTCTAGGTACCTAATACAATTGCTTATATGATAACTGAAAGGTACAATGTAAAATCACTTACTACAATTGAACTAGAATAAAAGATAGACACTTGGAACTAGTTCTTCTATCTCATTCAAGTAGCTTCAGGATTGCACACTCGAATCACACATAAATTTATTGCAAAATAGCCTTGCTCTTTTGCTCTCAATTTAAGTTTAACTTCTGCTTATGTGCATTCCCTATGAAAGAGAACAACACTAATATTTAATAGGTTAGTAATCAGAGATTGACTGGGATTCAAATGCTACTCTTCTATCATAGAAGAGTTCAAGGTGATCTCAAACTCTAACCCTATCTCCTTCCTAAACTATGTTCTCTTCATATAAGGAGTCTTTCTTTCCTTATTCAATATGCAACCTTTTCGATCAGATTATGAGATATTGCTTCTTGATCAGTTAGATTTATCTCCTTCATGTGCATCTCATATGTACAAGTTGATCATGACTGTGCTTCACAAGATGGACCTAGTCCATGTCTGGGTTCTTTTGACAATCTTCAAAACTTCACTTGTTCTTGGGTGGACAGATATCTATCATGTCACTATTGTAGAATTCATAAGTACACAAGAACACTTTAATGAAGGTGCTGAGCGAGGCTTATGTACCCAACAACATCACTGGCGGAGAAATGGCCAACATGGTTGGGCAAGTGCTAGAGAGTCATAAGATTATCTTCAACGAAGATGAGCTACCACCTGAGGGTTTGAATCACAATCGAGCATTGCATATCACAAAGCAATTTGAAGACAAGTTCATTGCTAGGGTCCTGGTTAATGGACGTTCAAGCCTTAATATTTGTCCGCTAGACACTCGAAAAAGGTTGGACAAAGGTTTCCATGAAATACGGGTGGGAATCATGAATGTGAAAGCTTTCGATGGGTCCTAGAGGGACACGATCGAGGAAATCAACCTTTGCTTGCAGATGGGGCCAACTTGGTTCGATGCCAAGTTTCAGGTGCTCGACATACCAACATCATATAATCTTCTGTTGGGCCGACCATGGATCCATAGTGCTGGAGCTGTGCCTTCCACACTACATCAAGCCGTGAATTTTGAATGGAACCGTCAGGAGGTAATCATTCACGGGGATGGAAGTAACCCCATCTACACCAGTCAGACCCTCCCCGTCATTGGACATAGAAGGAGGCTAAGAGGGGAGACCTATCATCACATTGAATGGGTCAACACCGTCAAGAAAGATAAATGGTGGAGTAACAAAATAGAAAGCTTACTAGCATGGTCTGGATATGAACCCGACAAAGGATTGGGAAAGAACCTCCAAGGTATCACTAAACCAATACAGCTGAAAAACCATAGTAGCACCTTTGGGATCAGATACCAGTACACATGGAAAGAATATAGGAATTGTCGCCTTCATGGCGTTGACCATACAACCCTATTGAGCATCGGTTGAGATTTGGATTTGGGTCACATAAATGTGCACCCGAATTAAGGAGAATAAATTATTAAGACGCGCCTAAAGCGACTAACGTATTGTTATTTTGGGGAAGGCCGTAAAATTTGCTAAGCGGCCTGTCCCGGATTCTAAGTATTTTAATATATATGCATTTAGAGGGCCTCGCAGCTTCTATATTTTTGTTTGTCGAGGCTCGTCTCATTCATTATTTTTTAAGAATTTGCAACGTCATGGAAATGCATCTCGGGCCACGCCACAATCAATGCGCCCGTGATTAGAGATTAGAGACACATTTCGATTCCGTTGAGATTTAGATTTGAGTCACATAAATGTGCACCCGAGTTTAGGAAAATTAAATTATTAAAGGCGCGCCTGAAGCAACTAGCGTATTGTTATTTTGGGGAAGGCCGTAAAATTCGCTAAACGGCTTGCCCCGAATTCTAAGTGTTTTAATATATACATTTAGAGGGCCCCGCAGCTTGTACATTTTGTTTGTCGAGGCTCGTCTCGTTTTTATTAAAAGGAATTTACAACGTCATAGAAATGCATCTCAGACCACATCACAATCAATGTACCCGTGATTAGAGACACATTTCGATTTCGTTGAGACTTGGATTTGGGTCACATAAATGTGCACCCGAGCTTAAGGAGATAATATTATTAAAGGCGCGCCTAAAGCAACTAGCGCATTATTATTTTGGGTCGGGCCGTGAAATTTACTAATCGGCCCGTCCCGGAATCTAAGTGTTTAATACATATATTTTGTGAGGGCCCCGCAATCTGTGCGTTTTCATTTGGCGAGGCTCGTCTCATTTTTATTATTATTATTTTTTTTATATTTTCTTTTTTTTTTAAAAGGGGGTAAACTTAAAGTTACTACATTTTTACTTTATCTATTTAAAGAGTTAATTCAAAGTTATTAAAATATATTGCAAGCCATGTTATACAAAACGCACTAGTGGTTCACGACAAGTTCTATTTAACTATGTTCCAAATTAGAGCCGGGTCACATGAGATGCACCCCCGGTTCCTTTAATCTAATTACATACAAACCAACAATATTGCCACAAATCACTAATTTGACGCTATTTATAAACTATCATTATTTTTCCTCTTAATCTAGTTTAATGAAATATAAGCTAATAATCTAACAATAAATGGCAAACAACTGACAATTAGTGATAAACAAAAATATAAAATTAACAACAGAACATAACATTAAGCAAAGGTTAAAATGTTTGGATAGAAGAAAAAATTTGCCTCCGTCATTTCATTCTCCGATAAATGCCAAGTATAAACAAACAAACAACAATTAATAGCCATGTCGATGCATCTTCCCTCGACATCTGTCTGACATGAAGTGCAACTGGATAACATCTTGGTCACAATAGACGGCCACTGCCAATTCGGGACAAATTTGCCATTTTGTTTTCGCCTGATGTGGGAGGATCCGTTTCAACACTTGCTGTCCCTCTTTAAATTTCCTGATATCGTCTGCATCCCCTAAATTGATGTCTTATGCGTCATTTAAATTGGGCTTGGATTTCTCTTCTAACTAGCTTAAACTCTCTATTTGTCTCTTTGAAGGCTTTATTATCATCGTATCCCAATTCGTCATCGTGATTGACCTTTTGTATAATCAGTTCGAAATCAGATTGATTTTTAGACTAAGTTGAAGATCCGTTATGCATGACATGTCATTGGAATCAGTATAAAGAGCATTGTTTAGAAAGAGAAAAGGAAGAAAAATAGACTCAAAACAAAATAAGAAGAGAAGCTTTCGCTTTGTAAAAATACGGGATAACAGAGTTTTACACTAAAACAAAACTGGATTACAACTCTGCAATAATCCAAAACAAGAAAGAAAAATCAGAGCCCACTACCAAGACTCCCTTCGGATAAGACGAGGAGTAGCCGTCCAATTGTTGACCGTCCAATTTTCATTTATTTTCACCGGCACGGATCGTCATTAATGTTTGGCGGCTCTGAAACCTGAACCTCGATCCTATTTGTGTTGATGAGTTCTTGCACGGCATTCTTCAACTTCCAACATCTCTCAGTATCGTGTCCGGGAGCCCCCGAACAATATTCACAACTTGCTGAAGGGTCAAGATTTTCAGGAAGAGGATTTGGTAATTTGGGCTTAATAGGATTCAATATATGTCAATAACCACGGGTGCATTGATGTAACGTGGTTCGAGATATGTTTTCACGACGTTGCAAGTCCTATAAAATAACAGTGAATGATAAAAGCGATTAAAAGATAAAATTGGCACATAAGTTCATATTTGTATAAAATCAGATAATCAAGCCAAATATAACAGTTGAGCGACCGTGCTAGAACCACGGAACTCGGGAATGCCTAACACCTTCTCCCGGGTTAACAGAATTCCTTATCCAGATTTCTGGTACGCAGACTATAATATGGAGTCATTCTTTTCCTCGATTCGGGATTAAAATTGGTGACTTGGGACACCCTAAATCTCCCAAGTGGCGACTCTGAAATAAATAAACCAATCCCGTTTCGATTGTCCTTTAATTGGAAAAAACTCCCTTGCGCCCTCTCGGGTGCGGAAAAAGGAGGTGTGACAATCGTCTGGAACTACTTCCTCTATTGAGTTGATCTCTTCGTCTGGGAAGTATGTGCTAAGTGGCCTGTACTCATCATCAACTGGATTCTCTGCCAAATGATCTGCCAAAGCCTGTGCTTTCATCGCGGTGCGAGTGACATAGACGATATCGAACTCTGTGAGTAGGATTTGCCATTTTGCGAGCCTGCTAGTGGGCATTGACTTTTGGAAGATATACTTCAAAGGATCTATTTTGGATATGAGGTAAGTAGTGTAGGTCAAAAGATAATGTCTCAGCTTCTGAGCGACCCAAGTCAAGGCACAACATATCCTTTCTAAAAGGGTGCACTCAACCTCATAATTGGTGAACTTCTTGCTCAAATAATAGATTGCCTATTCCTTTTTATTTGTTGCATCATGTTCCCCTACAACGTATCCAAAGGAATTATCCATCACTGATAGATATAAAAAAAGGCCTACCAGGTTCAGGTGGGACCAATACATGGGGTTTTGACAGATAATCTTTGATCTTGTCAAAAGCTTTTTGGCAATCGTCCGTCTACTTGATAGCGGCATCCTTTTTCAGCAACTTAAAGATGGGCTCGCACGTGATTGTGAGCTAGGAAATGAACCTACTGATGTAGTTCAACCTCCCGAGCAAACTCATGACTTCCTTTTTGTTCTTCGAGGGTGGCAGATCTTGAATGGACTTTATCTTGGATGGATCCAATTCGATGCCTCTCCGGCTAACTATAAAATTGAGGAGTTTCCCAGATGGAACCCTAAATGCAAACTTGACTGGATTAAGCTTAAGGTCATACCTTCGAAGCTGTTCGAAGAACTTTTTCAAATCGCTCACTTGATCAGCTTGTGTCTTTGATTTTATGATGACATCATCGATATATACTTCAATCTCTTTGTGCATCATGTCGTGAAAAATGGTGGTCATGGACCTTATGTAAGTTGCCCCTGCATTCTTTAAACCGAATGGCATAACCCTGTAACAATAAGTACCACATGGAGTGGTGAAAGCTATCTTTTCTACATCATCTTCATCCATTAGAATTTGGTGGTACCCAGCATAGCAATCCACGAACAATTGTATCTCATGCTTTGCGCAATTATCTACAAGAATGTGGATATTTGGCAAAGGAAAATTATCCTTTGGACTTGCTTTGTTCAGGTCCCTATAGTCAACACAGACTCTGATTTTTCCATCCTTCTTTGGCACAGACACAACATTTTCCACCCAGGTGATGTATCGGACAACTTTGGCCACATTGGCGTTCAGTTGCATCATTATTTCCTCTTTGATTTTGTCACTCATGTCTGTTTTAAATTTTTGTTGCTTTTGTTGGACTGGTCGAAAACCAGGATACGTAGGAAGCTCATGAACCACTAGATCAGCACTTAAAACCCGGCATATCATTGTAAGACCAAGCAAACACATCTCTGTAATAATTAAAAGTTAAATCAAGGCATCTCTAGTTTTTTTTTCCAGTGTGAATGCTTATCTTTGTTTCTCTAACTTCTTCATGACTTCCGATATTAATTGGCTCTGTTTTATTGAGGTTGGGATTAGGCTTGTTTTCAAATTGTTCCAACTCTCTTTTTATTTCCTCGACAACCTCATCTTCATTATATTCAACCTCTTGATGCATTATTTCGATATTAGACAACTTTTTAAGATCTGGGTGTGAATTCCGTATGCATGTCATATTATTAAAGATGACATTAACAAAATTGAAATGGAAATAAAATTACAGGAATTAGGAAAAGTAAAAGGTACAAAACTTAAGAGGAAACTGAACTGCATTTCATTAAATTCTAAAGGATAGAAGGGTTAACATCAAAACAAAACAATCATACTGAGATATTTGGATTACAACCCTGAAAGTAACCCAAAATACAAAAAGAAGCTGCAAAAGCAAACTACGAAGACTCTTTTCTTGTGGGGAGAGGTGTTGCTTCCCAGTTGTTGAGCATGGTGTCTGGGCCAATTAGTTGCATATCGGCACGACTAGTTCCTTCACCAGCCTGGATCATATTGACTTCAGAAAACATCTGGCTGTGGCTATGCAAATTCCATCAATGTTTGCATGCGCCGAGGAATTTTGACCCTCTTGGAATCGTGGCTTGACAAAAGTGTAGAAAATGTGAGGGATAGGTCGTTGCAAGACGCATCCATGCTTTTTGCAGTGCTTGGCTTTGCTTTCATCTGCTTGTGTTGGCTTGAAGCCTAAGCCCAAGTACCCTGGTTACTGAGTGGAGAAATAGGCTTCAAAATTCCTTGCAATGATGCCCCCAATCCTTTTCCTGGCTCATAACCTTGTATCAACATAACTGCAGCCACCATTACAGATGTGGCAGAAAGACGAGGATGCAGAATGGGCTTTCCTTCCTCAATATGCTCCATAGAAACCACTTCAAAAGCCTGATAGAGAATGGACTCAGACCCTTCCTTGGCCTCAATACAGGCAATTAACGAGTCTTTATAAATGGAAGACTCGTCTTCCCCGTGAACAATAATTTCTTGCTTGTCATGTTTGAATTTGAGCATCTAATGCAAGGTGGATGGCACCAGCTCGGGCCGTATGGATCCATGACCTTCCAAGAAAAAAGTTATAAGAAATGACCATGTCCACTACTTGGAAGACAATCTCAAAGTCAACCGGCCCAATTGTCATGGTGAGGTTAATCTCCCCAATGATATTTTTCGTTGAGCCATCAAAAGCCTGGATGCGAACATTGCTGGGTCGTATTCTGTCTGTATTGATCTTCATGCTTTGCAAGGTAGAGAGAGGGCATACATCTACACTTGAACCTCCATCAACCATGACTCACTTTATATAATGCCCCTCATATTTGACCATCAAGTACAAAGCCCTATTGTGCCCAGCTCCCTCCTCGGGAAGTTCATCATTAGTAAAGGAGATTTTGTTCACCTCAAAAAATTTGTTGGCCATCTTCTCTAACTGATTCACTATGGTTTCCTCTGAGATATGTGCCTCGTTTAGGACCTTGATTAGTACACATTCATGCTCTTTGGAATGTATGAGCAGAGATGGTAGAGAGATTTGGGCAGGAGTCTTTCTTAGCTGGTCAACAATTCAGTAATTCTGAACTTTCATCTTTTTCAAAAACTCTTCCGCCTCTACTTCAGTGACTGGTTTCTTTATTGGCAATTGGCCTTTTCTTATTTTCTTGGCCTTCCTCAACTCTTCTGGAGAGAAATACCTCCCTAATCGAGTCAAACCTCCAGTTTCCCCCACTTCCTCTATGATTTCCTTGCCTTTGTAGGTCATCACAGTTTTGTTGTAGTTCCAAGGAATGGTTTTCCTGTTTGTCACAGGGGGTTGCATGACAGGTTTTATTATGATCGACTCTGTTATACCTTTCGTACCTCCCTACTTCTGCCTTGTGATGGGGTAGCCTCCAATTACATATAACCTTGGGCTTGGAACACTGGAGTGAACTTCCAACCTCGAGATTTTGGAACAATTAAAGTTGCCTTATTTGAGCGCGCCATTTACAATCAATGGCACATCTCGGTTGGGACTTACTTCCACACCTGTTCCTTCTTAAATTGCACCCACTGTCATTTCTGCTCGACCGATTGTCACACCTCTCTTTTTACACAGCCGAAGGTGGATATAAGGGAGTTTTTCCAATTTAAGTGACATCATTCGAAATGGGATTATTTATTCATTTTTTATTCAGAGTCGCCACTTGGGATAGTTTGTTTTCTGGTGTCCCAAGTCACCGATTTATTTTAAAATCCCAAATCGAGGAAAATTCAACTTTCCTTTTTGAAGTCTGCGAACCAGAAATTCTGAATAAGGAATCTGTTAACCTGAAGGAAGGTGTTAGGCACCCCCAGATTCCGTGGTTCTAGCATGGTCTCTTAAACTATCATAAATGGCCTATTATCTGATTTTAAATACATGTTTTAGCCTATTGTGTAATTTTAAACTATTAACCGCTTTTAATTAATTTTAAGGAAGATTCAACATTATCTAAAACGCATATTTAGACCATGCCACATGAAATGCACCCGCGGTCCGCGACACATTTTATTTAACGTTGTCGAGATTTGGATTTGGATCACATGAAATGCACACCCGAATTTTGGAAAGTAACTTTTTTAATAGCACGCCTAAAGCAACTACGCATTTTCTATTTTTGCGAGGGCCATGAAAAATTCAACTCAATGGCATGCCTCGAATTCTAAAGAGTTAAAATTAATTAAGTGCGGGCCATGAGTTTTGAGATTTTAATGTGGGGACATATTATTAAAAGGAAGGATAGGCCAGCTATGCCATGGGCCTAGCCGATTCAAACCTATTTAGCCTAAAATCTGGCACTTTTATGTAACCCCAACACATGACTCATATGTAATTCTTGAAGATAAACTTCAACGACCCCATTTATTTATAAAAAAAAAATCAACTCAATTAGAAACTATCACATGTTTCCGAGATTATTTCTTATGCTTGAAGTATAAATCATCCAATTAAAACTTACTGGATATTTTAACTATTTTCTAAGCTAATTCCAAATGAAGTAAATAAGTCAAAGGAAAACAACTAACTACTAACTAAAATAAAGCATTTGAAAGCAACACATTAAACGGCAAACAAAATCAAGAACGATGGCACATATAACTAAATAAATCGAGAATAATGGCACATATAATTAAAGACAAATAAATAAATAAAAACATGGATTTATCGAGAAGAAAGTGTACAGGGATGGACCTTTAACTAGCTTTTCTTTTTCTACTTCTGGCTTTTTGACCTCAAATGAGGACCTACGAATGAGACCTCGATAAACCGGAAAAAACTCGAGCTAAACCCCAAAAATGAGATCAATGGACATAATACAAAACTGCTGCGTTTTTGCCATTTTTAGCTGGATTTCGGACTGAAATAGTGATGTTTTAGAGGTTGTTCGACTGGAATTTTTGGTATGAAGGAAGTTGGTTTACTGCTGGTTTTAATGGAGTTCGGAAATGTGGTTGGTTTCCGGTGAGGTTCTTGGGAGATGAGAAGATTAGAGTGTAGTCCACAAATCTGTTCGAACCACTGGTCCGTGTAGGGTGCGACGAAGAAGATGAGATTCCGGGGGGGGGAGTCCTTGGTCTGCGGTGGTTAGATCTGTGTTCCTGCGGCTGTCAGCTTTTCCTAGTCTAGGTTTTTTTATTATTTTTTTTCTTTTTGTGTATATCAGCTGCTCCCTTTGTTATTACACTGATCCTTCTTTGTTAGGTAGCTATTTTTAGGCGTTGGCCTTTGTCAAAAATGATGGAAATGGCTAATTCATAAGGTTTTTAGGCGTGAGATTTTGAGAAAACAATGGAGGAAGAAGAAGGGAGTTGTTTGCTCCAGCTGAAGCCGGCGTCGTTTTTCTCTATCTGTGCCGGGGTCCCCTTTTGGCTGATTAGCGTTAGCTTTTGTAGGGGTAGAGTCTAGGTTTATATTTTGTGTTTTTGCTCATTAGTCCCTAGGTCTTTTGTGTATTAGGTCCTTAGAGTCTTTTTTATTTATTTTTTATTCCAAAGACGAGTCTAGAAGAGTCCATAGGATTAGCTTAATGGATATTTGGATATTGAGCTTAAGGAATGGGCTAGAAACTTGGGCCCTTATGACTAGCTATGTTTAAAATTAGCTTGATTAACTAAAAATATTATCAAAAATATTAATTAGCTCTACTTAAATAAAAATAATTATTAAAATAAGACTAACCATTAAAATAAAACTATATTTTTTTGGTATTTTTTCAAGATTAAATAAAATGACTACAAAACATTAATAAGCCTATTTTTTGTAATTTTCATTTTCTTGTAATAAAATAAAAGTAAAAGAGTGAAGTTGAAAAAGCTATATTAGGCCTAAATTAAATATTTACGTGCTAAAATATGAAAAATCTTGGGGAGGGTCAAAAATCGCATGTCTACAGCTGCCCCTCTTTGACTGGAAAGACGAAGTATTTTCAGACAAAGAACGACTAGACAGGTTTTTTGACCCGACCCTTATTTGGAGAGACTAAAACTAAGAGAAAAGGGAAATGTGACTGAGCCCTGGTAGCTGAGCAGCCTATATATCCTTGGCTATAAAGGAATCAGGCCACATGTAGTTCAGAAGTGAGTGAGATGATGGAGTGTGCCGAGGTGGAGAGCCGATTGAGGTGCCGTCGAGGTTCCGGTCCGCAGTCCCGTTTATTACATCAAAATCAAAAATAAAAAAGACTAACTAAACATATCAGCTATGAGTTACAAAATTCCTATCTATGAGTCTTCTGAAGCTTAATCTTGAGTCTTAGTTGGTTCTTCATGCGGACTCTGATCTGAATCTTGATGCATATTAGCTGCAGATGTTGGTTCAATCTTCTTCAGCTTTTCAAATCAAGACGGGGCATGCAGAGCTTGTGACCTCAGCCATGTCTTGAGCAGCTCACATCTTTCATTAACTTCTGCATTTGGATTAACTTTTTATCTTTCTTTTTGTTTTTTTTATTATTTATTCTGGATTGTGATTAACTTCTGTTGATCATCTCGGACTGCTGACTCGCATTCTTGACGCGAGCTTTTTTTGTTGCTGACCTGTATTGCATTCTGAGTTGAATTCTCTTATTTTCTAGGCGGGCGCCTGATTGCTGAACTTGAACCGTCTTCTCTTATTACTTGACACTGTTTTCCCTTGCACCTTGAACAATTTTCCCCTGAAACTTGAACTGTCTTCCTTCGAAACTACTTTCCCTTGAAACTCGAGTTGTCTTCCTTCAACACTACTTTCCCTAGAAACTCGAGTTGTTTTCCTTCAACACTGTTTTCCCTAGAAACTTGAGTTATCTTCCCTTGTTCTCCAGGTAGGTGCCTGATTACAACAAAACAGACAAAACAAAAGAAATTTTTCTACCCTAGTTTGCACTAGGAAGATTTGTGAGTTATTAGCAAAATTGTTAACCACTTGTACTATTGATGCAATTATGGGAGTAAACTAAAGAATAGACTAGGAAAACTATAAACTAAGCTTGAATAAAGTAAAGACTGACCCTATTCTCCAGGCGGAACCCCTGATTTCAAGAAAACTAAACATTGATAACTTAAAAAAAAACTAAAAATTGACCCCTTTTTCAAATCCAGACTTCTTCTTTTTTCAAAATATCCTAGGAGAAAATTCGTCATACTAGGTTTTCTATCTTAAGAGAAAGATTCATCAAACTAAGACGTTAATCCTAGGAGAAAATTCATCAGACTAGGTCCTTTTTTTTTGGTATCTTAGGAGAAAGATTCATCCGACTAAGACGTTTATCCTAGGAGAAAATTCATCAGACTAGGTTTTCTATCTTAGGAGAAAATTCATCAGACGAAGATTTTGATCCTAGGAGAAAGTTTATCAGACTAGGTCCTCTTTTTGTTATCTTAGGAGAAAGATTCATTAGACTAAGATTTCTATCCTAGGAGAAAGTTCATCAGACTAGGTCTTCTATTTTAGGAGAAAAATTTATCAGACTAAGATTTTGATCCTAGAGAAAGTTCATCAGACTAGGTTTCTTTTCTTCTTCTTCTTCTTCTTCTTCTTCTTCTTCTTCTTCTTCTTCTTCTTCTTCTTCTTCTTCTTCTTCTTCTTCCTCTTTTTTTTTTGATACCTTAGGAAAAAGATTCATCAGACTAAGATTTCTATCCTAAGAGAAAGTTCATCAGACTAGGATTTCGATTGGGAGGAAAATCCATCAGACTAGGACTTTTTATCCTAGGAGGAAAAATGTGAAGATAAATGGCAAGATTTTATGTACAATAGCAAGACAAATAAAGGCCAAGATTTGAGAAACTTCCCTTTGTCGGCTCTTCTCGTCTTTTCTCCTTCTTCTCTTTTTTTGTTTTTTTTCTTTTTTCATATTTTTTCTCTTTTTGAATCACTTTCCCTGCACCGCTTTGTTCCTGTTTCATACAAAGAAAAATTTGTTAGTTTTAAAAATGATGGTCGGTTTGTGGCCTTGAGTCTTGGGCAGCTTGGCTTCTGCTCAATCAGCTTGAGTCGGCTTCAACAAACTTTTGCTCTGAATCAACCCTAATTGTTTCACACCTGGTACCATTGTATTTCTGGCTCAATCAGCATTATCCCAACTAGAGATCTTTCCTAGATGACCTTTTCTGATATCTTGAATGACTTCCTACTTTTGAGCAATTTGTTTGTCAGAGAGAATCACAAGTTATCTTTGTTTCGCCAAGCAGGATGACAAGAGTCTTTTGGGGGAGCCTTTGTATGAATCCTCAAGGCATGTTGACATTAACAACTGAGTTTGTTGGCCAAATTTACTTTGTACAACTGAAAAGCTGGTAGCAGATTTTAAAATCTTTTCTTGCTTGTTTTGAGAAGGACTAACTCAGGGTGAAGGACACAATGACGCAAAGAAACAAATATTAACAAGAAATGCCCCTGTCGTAAGGACAGAGGGAAGAATTTTTTTCTTTTTTTTTCCCAATAACTAGCCTTAATGATCATGACATGCAGTTTGGACTCAACGGCCTGATCTATCAAACTAATACAATCCTCCCTTTTACCATTCTTATGATCTTTGAAGTCGGGCATATCCGTGCCACTCCGTTGCATCAGCTTCACGATTCACTTTCGACTAATGGTGCCCCGAGGAATTTTCACCAACAAGTCTCTCTCATTTATTTATCTCCGCTTACCGTCGCCTTACAGTGCATGTTTAGGGTTTTCACTATTAAGACTCTCTCATTTTTCTTTTTCTTTTTCTTACTTTTTGTGAGTAACTTGATAGTGCTATATGTTGTGTGACAACCGTTGCTCATTGCATGCTCCTCTTGGCATATCGGGAGGTCTTTATTTGGAAGGATTTTGGATAGGGTTGGAAAGAAAGGACGTCATGAAGACTCAAAATAAACTCAAAGTAAAGGGGGTTGTGGACTTACAACTTTTGGAATCGACTCTTTCAAAAGTGAAATAAAATCTCTTCCCCAGTTTCAGATGTTGGGGATTTTTGGATTTTTCTATTCTTTCTATTTTTTTCTTTTTCTTCTAAATTCTTATTTGGTTGGACCGAACCATGAGGCTGCCTACGTATCCTTTTTTAAAGGAATCAGGTCTAACGTAATTCAAACATCTGGCCTAAACTATTTTTCATCTTTCTTTCTGTTTCTCTTTTCCTTTTTTCTTTTTTTTCTCTTTTTTTTCCTTTTTTTTCTTTTTTTTTGTTTGCCCCAGCTTCTATTTTTGAGGGCATGGACCTTTGACAATTCTTTTTTTCTGAACTTTCTAAGAATTGCCCCAGTTTGTACTCTTGGGTAGGGTTGTTCATTCGGATTGGATATCCGAAATCCAAACCGATCCATTCAATTTTGAATTTCGGATTTCGGATTGGATCGGATTACGAATTATGTTTATTAAAATTTCGGATTTCGGATCGGATTTCGGATTGGTATATTTTAATCCAATCCAATCCGAAATCCGAAATTATTAGGACATGTATAAATACTACACTTTAATTTACATTAACCTCCAAGTTATTACCTTTACAATTGCTAGATTTAGCTATATTGGCACCATAGACATGAATTTTTCTTAATGTATTGCCTCTTTTACAAAGAAAATATACATATTAGTTTAACTTTGAGGCATAATAATACGATCCGATATCCGATCTAATCCAAACTTTAAAATCCGATCCGATATAATTCGGATCGGATTCGGATTGCATTTTCTAGAATCCGAAATCCGAAATTCGAATCCGAAATATGCTAAATCCAATCCGATCCGATCCGTGCACAACCCTACTCTTGGGACATGGATTTTTTTGACTCTAAACTTGATTCCAAAAGAGGGTAATCAAAGAAAAATAACACAGGTTCAAAGGGGTGACAAAGGATATAAAGTGTTTGAGTAGCAGAAAAAGGGCCTCCCAACCTCAAGAACGTCAAACATCGTATCTTTTCGCAATCACAGCATTGACGAACATGTCTGTCTTCTTGGTGTGCCGTGGTCACGAGACATTTTTCATCCCTCAGTGATAAACTTTCCAACAAACTTCAATTGATTAAACATCTTCAAACCCGATCTTCACAATGATTTAAAGGTGAATTTTACTCGACCTTAGTTCTAAAGTATTCCAACTCTTTATTCATCCTCAAAAGTATTTTTTTTAGTTATCGAATTCTAAATTAAATCAGTTCTTAATATCGGGCCAAAATTTTCGCATGCATGTCACGTCATTAAAACTAGCGGGAAAAGAACTAAGCATGGAATGACACAAAAGGACAAATTGTATTTCATTGAGTAAACAAGACAAACAACCTAAAATCCGAGTTACAACCCTAAATAACTCGGCTAATGAAAATAGCAACAGAATAGAAAGACAAGACTAACACAAACAGAATGGAGGGATAGAAGGGTTTGACTCAATAAAACAAATAAAATCTGGATCACAACCCTGAAATAACCCAGATAATAGAAAAATATCAAAACAAGCTACCAAGATTCCTTCCTAGTGATGAGGGAATGACTTTTCAATTGTTAGGCTTGGCATTTAGCCACAAATTTGCTCATCAGAATCAGCAGAGCCTTCTCCAATTTCAACATTATTAACTTCAGTTAGCAAGTTCCCGAGGGGATTCTCATACTCTATGTCACCAGGCATCATCCCCACAAAGTGTGCATCATGATGTGTAGGTAAAGGATTCTGCACGATATTCTGGATGTCACTGTCTTGGATCACAATCAGATTTTCCTGGATCATCCTTTCTATTTCTCTTTTCAAATCCCGACAGCTTTCAACATTGTGCCCCTGGGCATTGGAATGGTATTCACACCTTTTAGAAGGGTCAAAGCTTCTAGCACGTGGGTCCACATGATTTGGAGGAATAGGTGCAATCATGTCATAATGCTTTAATTTCTCAAACAAACTTTCATAGGACCCTCCTATTGGTGTAAAATTATCTTTCAGCCTTTGTTCCCTTCTATACCCCTGGTTTGGATGTCGGTTATAGGGCATTTGAAAATTTTGTGGAGGCTGGTGGAGATTTTGTGGTGCTGGTGCTCGCCTTCTGGGTGCCTTGGTGGCCGGGCAACATACCGATGTGGAGCGACAGAGTATTGTGGGTTCTGAGGTGGATAACAATGCTTCGGGGAGTCATGGGAAACCTGATGAGGCTGCTCATACCTTCGAGATGTTCTCCTGGGACCTCTTCTTGACCCTGATGTCATCATGATTTCTTCAACCTTCTCATTTGTGTCGCTAAAATTATCAGATTCAACCCGGACAGCCTGAGTTGCGGCTTTAAAAACTGCTTGACTTATAATTTTGCCTGTCTTCAGACTATTCTCTATCATTTCTCCCATTTTGATTGCTTCCGAGAAGGATTTTCCAACTTCGGACATCATGTTTTGAAAGTAATCTGGCTCTTGCGCTTGAAGGAAGACAGTGATTAGCTCGTGGTCATCCATGGATGGCTTAACTCGAGCTGCTTGCTCTCTCCATTTAATGGCATATTCCCTGAAACTTTCGCTTGGTTTCTTCTTCAGGTTTGAAAGGGAAATGTGGTATGTGACAATGTCAATGTTGTATTGGAACTGATTGACAAAGGCCTGTGCTATGTCATTCCAGACGTACCAGCGAGATGTGTCTTGATCCAAAAACCATTTGGATGCTACTCCCGTAAGGCTTTCCCCAAAATAGGCCATCAGCAATTCTTCGTTTCTTCCCGTACCTCTCAGTTGATTGCAATACCTTTTCAGGTGGGCTTTGGGGTATCCATGTCCATCATACTTTTCAAATTTGGGAGTCTTGAAACCAGGAAGTAAGTGGACATCGGGGAACATACATAGATCTTTGAAGGCAACACACTTTTGACCTGCCAACCCTTGCATGTTTTTCAACCGTTGTTCTAAGCTTTTCTCTCTTTGGGCCACTTCTTCCTGTACCATCTTTCGGGCAGGCTTCTCAACATTTGCAGGAAGATCAAACAAGTACGAGTGGTACTCAAGAGAGTGGTACTGCTCTTGCAGTGTAGCGAATTGTCGCTCATGGGCCCATGATTGACACATTTCGGTCATTTGTTGTTTCAGTATTCTATTTTTCTCAAACATCGTAGGCTCTTGTTGAACCCTCTGACCCTGAGTCTCTTGAGCACTTGTAACAGCTTCAATGTCAGTTATCATTTTTCCTTGGATCTTGTGTTTCCATCTTACCACAAACCGACCACCTCAACTTTCTTTGCAATTCAAAACAAAACATGTTAGAATGGACTCAGTCGGTCCTTATTATTATCAACATTTTTTATTTTTTTATGTTTTTCATTTCGTTTTAATGGTGATCGAACCTGATGTGGGTTTCCTACTTATCATGTGGAAACATGAATCAGATCTTGCGTAGTTCGGGAAGATCATGAATAAAGTAAATAAACTAATTTTTTTTTTATTTTGAATTTTTCATTTTATTTTTTCGAAAGAAAGACTTATAAAGAAGAAAGAGAATATTTTTGGGATTTTGATTTTTCTTAACAATTTTGCAAATAAAGACTTCTAAAGAAAAAAGATATTTTTTGAATATCGAACTTTTTTTTTTTTGAATATCGAAGAAAAACTTCTAAAGAAAAAGAAAATATTTTTGAATTTGGAGTTTTATTTTAAAATTATGAAAGAAAGACTTCTAAAGAAAGTATTTTTGAATCTTGAATTTTCTTTTCAATTTTTGAAGGAAGAATGAAAATATTTTTGGATTTTGAGAAGAAATTAAAAGAAAATATTTTTGGATTTTTTTTAAAAAAGAATTGGGGTCTTAAAGAAAGACTTTTCTAAAGAAGGAAGTAAAGGAAAATATTTTTTGGATTTTTTGAAAATGGTGGACTAGAACCGATAAGGTTTGCCTACGTATCTCACATCCGGTGAGAATTAGACCCGTGTAGTTCGCCCAGTTTTGACGGAATAGGAAAACATGACACTTGAAAATTTTGGCTCGTTTTGAAATGACTTTTTTTTTCCAGAATTTTGGCAGATTTTCAGAATTTTCTAAATACCTACCTCTCACTTTTTGTTTCTTTTTTCTTCTTTCTCCTTTTTTTTTTGATTTTCTTTTTTTTTCTTTTTTTTTCATTTTCTTTCCCTATTCTAGAAGCCAGTCAACATGCAAGCCGAAACAGACAGATACGCAAGTAGCACCTAAGCTGCATCAAGATGGTCTTTTGATTTTTGGGTACACCTGTCCTAGACGGACCCAACCCCTGTGTTGAGTCCCCAAAGTCAAAATGCACATGATGCAAACAAGCATTCCTACTAGGGATCCGACATGAAGCTATGTTATACTAGGTTTAAAACCTGGGTTTATTTGTTCTAGACCTGGCTTACCCAAGCGGACAGCTCGAGCCGAGGGGGAGGGGGGGCAGCGTACCGGGAATACAGAAGCTTCACCGGCTTTGCAACTTGTCCGAACCTCGTTCTAAAATTTGGTATATGACTCAAATATAAGAGAAGTCACACGAAGTGCACACTTCTCCATGATTTAGAAGACTCAGAGAGAGGAAGGGTTTCGTAGCAGTTTATATACAGTTCAAAGAATATCAAAGCGGTAAAAGTAACAATTAGCCCATTAGGCCCAAACATGTAACAAAATCAGATAATGGATAAATCCAACTATAACAATTCATCTAAGCTCGAATTCTCGAACCCTGAACCAGAGATTCTGGGTTCAATCCCCAGCAGAGTCGCCAGAGCTATCACACCTCCCTTTTTACACACCCGAAGGTAGATATAAGGGAGTTTTTTCAATTTAAGTGACATCATTCGAAATGGGATTATTTATTCATTTTTTTATTCAGAGTCGCCACTTGGGATAGTTTGTTTTCTGGTGTCCCAAGTCACCGGTTTATTTTAAAATCCCAAATCGAGGAAAATTCGACTTTCCTTTTTGAAGTTTGCGAACCAGAGATTCTGAATAAGGAATTCTGTTAACCCGAGGGAAGGTTTTAGGCACCCCCGGATTCCGTGGTTCTAGCACGGTCGCTTAAACTATCATAAATGGCCTATTATCTGATTTTAAATACATGTTTTAGCCTATTGTGTAATTTTAAACTATTAACCGCTTTTAATTAATTTTAAGAAAGATTCAACGTTATCTAAAATGCGTCTTTGGACCACGCCACATGAAATGCACCCACGGTCCGCGATACATTTTATTTAACGTTGTCGAGATTTGGATTTGGGTCACATGAAATGCACACCCGAGTTTAGGAAAGTAATTTTTTTTGAATAGCGTGCCTAAAGCAACTACACATTTTCTATTTTTGCGAGGGCCATGGAAAATTCAACTCAATGGCACGCCTCGAATTCTAAAGAGTTAAAATTAATGAGATCAATTTTCTACACATTTTCTACACATTTTCTATTTGTACTAGGATGGACCTTTAACTAGCTTTTCTTTTTCTACTTCTAGCCTTTTGACCTCAAATGAGGACCTACGAACGAGACCTCGACAAACAGGAAAAAACTCGAGCTAAACCCCAAAAATGAGATCAATGGACAGAATACAAAGCTGCTGTGTTTTTGCCATTTTTAGCTAGATTTCGGACTGAAATAGTGATGTTTTGGAGGTTGTTCGACTGGAATTTTTGGTGGTGAAGGAAGTTGGTTTACTGCTGGTTTTAATGGAGTTCGGAAATGGCGTCGCCGGTGGTTGGTTTCCGGTGAGGTTCTTGAGAGATGAGAAGATTAGAGTGTAGTCCACAAATCTGTTCGAACCACTGGTTCGTGTGGGGTGCGACGAAGAAGATGAGGTTCCAGGGGGGGAGTCCTTGATCTGCGGTGGTCAGATCTGCGTTCCTGCGGCTGTCAGCTTTTCCTAGTCTAGTTTTTTTTATTATTTTTTTCCTTTTTGTGTATATCAGCTGCTCCCTTTGTTATTACACTGATCCTTCTTTGTTAGGTAACTATTTTCAGGCGTTGGCCTTTGTCAAAAATGATGGAAATGGCTGATTCGTAAGGTTTTTAGGCGTGAGATTTTGAGAAAGCAATGGAGGAAGAAAAAGGGAGCTGTTTGCTCCAGCTGAAGCAGGCACCGTTTTTCTCTGTCTGTGCCGGGGTCCCCTCTTGGCTGATTAGTTTTAGCTTTTGTAGGGGTAGGGTCTAGGTTTATATTTTGTGTTTTTGCTCATTAATCCCTAGGTCTTTTGTGTATTAGGTCCTTAGGGTCTTTTTTTATTTATTTTTTATTCCAAAGACGAGTCTAAAAGGGTCCCTAGGATTAGCTTAATGGATAGTTGGATATTGAGCTTAAGGAATGGGCTAGAAACTTGGGCCCTTATGACTAGCTATGTTTAAAATTAGCTTGATTAACTAAAAATATTATCAAAAATATTAATTAGCTCTACTTAAGTAAAAATAATTATTAAATTAAGACTGACCATTAAAATAAAACTATATTTTTTTTGGTATTTTTTCAAGATTTAAAAAATGACTACAAAACATTAATAAGCCTATTTTTTGTAATTTTTGTTTTCTTGTAATAAAATAAAAGTAAAAGAGTAAAACTAAGTTGAAATTGCTATATTAGGCCTAAATTAAATATTTACGTGCTAAAATATGAAAAATCTTGGGGAGGGTCAAAAATCACATGTCTACACCGATCGGCTTGTATTCTTGATCTCAGCCAATTATTCACACAAAATGAACATCATTGTGTGCTAGCAACGGGTTGTTTGTCACATTAAGAAGGTCCTTGCCATTCGTCACTACGATTAATTTTTCAGAAATGAGTCTCTCTATGGCTCTTTTCAGAGTCCAACAGTCATCAGTGCTATGCCCCGGGGCACCTGAATGATATTCACATCTAGCATTTGCTTGAAATCCATGTGAATCAGGATGCATATGGTGGGGAGCGATGGGCTCAATCACGCCCATTTGCTTCAGTTTCTGGAATAGACTAGAGTATGATTCGGCCAATGGAGTGAATATTTCTACTAGCCTCTACTCTCGACCATAATCCTGCCTGGGACGAGCATTGTAGGGTGCTCGAAAATTTTGCTGCTGAGGTCGGGGGGCCATTGGAGCTGGTGCCCATACCTGCTGATTGGGAGTCCGAGCATATGATTGAGCATTGACCACTAAATATTGTGGTGGGACCACAGAGTATTGAGGAATTGGCAGGGGATAGTAATGTTGAGGGTAGCTGGATTGTCCCTGCTGAACTTGCACATAAGGGTGTGATGCCCTTCTTTGAATTCCTTAGATCCCGAAGCCATCATGGACCCTTCATCTCTCTTCTTTCTATTTGCCAAACCTCCCGACCCATTTTGGATAGCTTGGGTGGTGCTTTGAGAGTAGCTTGACTTACAATTCTACCAGTCTTGAGGCCATTTTCGACAATTTCTCCTTTTTTTGATTGCTTCTACAAAATGTCTGCTCATTGCGGACATCATGTTTTGGAAGTAATCAGGCTCTTGAACCTCCAAAAAAAGTGTGATCAACTCGTAATTATCCACTGGTGGCTTAACTCTAGCCGCTTGCTCCCTCCACTTGATGACATACTCCCTAAAACTTTTGGTTGGCTTTTTCTTCATATTGGACAAGGAATTACGATCTGGCGCAATGTCAATGTTGTACTGAAATTGTTTGACGAAGGCCTGGTCCATGTCAACCCAAACATGCCAGTGAGATATATCTTGGTCAATGAACCACTCGAAAGCTACCCCCACAAGGCTTTCCCCAAAATAAGCCATCAACAACTCTTCTTTTCCTCCTGCACCCCTCAGCTGGTTGCAATACCTTTTTAAGTGGGTGATAGGGTCACCGTGTCCATCATATTTCTCGAATTTTGGGTCTTGAACCCTCGTGGCAAATGGATGTGAGGGAACATGCATAGATCACTGAATGAAACACTTTTATGACCACCTAGTCCCTGTATGTTCTTTATATTATGTTCAAGACTTTTCATTTTCCTAGCCATCTCATCTAGCTCAATTGTCGTGGCGGGCTTTTCATTTTCCACTGGTAACTCGTATTGAGGAGTCTGATTGTATGGAGCTGAGACCCTGAAAGCCATATTTTGAGAATAGTATTGGCCATCAACAGCATGATATGCTGACTCATTGTTTGGCCTTATCAGAAGAGGTGGTGGCGGGATTGTATATACCGGTGCGCCAGATACGACAAGAGGGGTGTTCCTGACCGATGCAACTGGAGGTCGCATATTAGAGGTACCGGGGGTAGCATTGAGGCTATAGTTTGGCATATACTGTGGTGGTAGAATATGATTGCTCGTTGCATGGAGCGGTGGTTGAGTAGCCTGGGGAATGGTGGAAGTTCCCTCTGAGGGACCCTGGGGTGGAGGTCGATCGGAAACCCAAGCTTGATATACATCTGACAGTTGTTGTCTCAATTTTCTTATTTCCTCTGACTCTTGCTCAACTGACTGACCCTGTGGATTGTCATTGACCAACTCGATTTCATCACTATTATCCATTACCACCGCTCCCTTAGATCTTGTGAAGTAATGATGTGTTGCCAGTTTCACCACAAACCAACCACCTTAAGCTTACTATATAAGAGGTAACAAATGTGTTAGGGTTAAGCATTTTACAGATAGGAATCATACGTAGATATGCTATGCTTCTAAAATATTACCATCTCTAACATGTTTTTGTAAGGCTTCATGTTTCATTCGAGCTTATCAGCTTGTTGTTTATTGACACTATTATTTCCTCCTCTCTTTTTTAATTTTTTTTTCTTTCACTCACCTTGTTTTGATCCCTCACTTTAGAGTCATTAAAAAATATTTGATCGAACCTTTTGTGGGTTGCCTACGTATCATGTCTCCGCATGAATCAGATCATTATGTAGTTCATGCATATGACACATTTTTTAGACAAAACAAACATCTTTTTGGTTCATTTTCGAATTTTTCTAAACAAAATCTTTTTCATTGATTTTCAATATATATATTTTTTGATACAGGACTCAAAAAAACAAGAATTACATAAAGATAAACATTTAAACAGGACCAGATTTGACTCAAACATACCCTTTTTAAAATAAAATGCAAAATAACAAGACTCAAAACAACAAAAGACTCTTACAAACTCAAAGATAACAAAAGAATAATCAAAAGAACTGCTAAATAAAGAAGACTTTGATCTCTGCATTAGAATCCACCAGTATCACTGTAATCAAGGAGCTTGTTCCTGCAGCTGACCCCCAATATTGCGATATATCCTCTCCAAGTCTGCAGATATATGACGAGCAACATTCAATGATACTTCTGCAAACCACTCAAGCGTCATTCCCCGGCAACTCCTGCATGCTCTTGAGGTATATGTGGCTACTTCGAGGATCTTTCCCTTAATGTATTCCTGAGCCACATGCAACTCTTGATTTTGCTGACCACGGGTCTCAGCTAGATTCAGCGCATCACACTCTTGGTCCAAGGCCATATCTCTCTGGCGCCGAACTTCTAGCGACTCCGCTTCTAACCGATTGATCATACTTTGGTAGTGATGTCTTTATACTTCAAACTCCATGATCTGGCTCTCCTTTCTTGACTCAACTCCCCCTATCTGCTCCCTCAGACCTTGGATTAATGGAGCGAAACCTCTACGCTCATGATCATAGACCACCTTGAACTGGGCTTCTCTTTCTTCTTATTTTTGAGCGGTAGTGATCACTTTTTTCTGCCTAATTTGAGCTTTGACTACTCGCCTCTCTTGTGCCCACTGGGCCTTTTCCCGCTCAAAATCAGCCCGTTGTATGTCCATGGCTGTCTCCAGAATGCTCTTATCTTCTTGTAAAATGTCAATACGAGATTGGAACTCTTGTGCCACTTTCTTTTGGTTTCTCTAACTCTGGCCTCGATCTCCTCCTCCCAATCAACTTCATATCGTATGGATCTTTCTGGCCTTTGCTTAGGGATAGCCTGGTTGTGAAACCACTCAAGGTATGCGAGGCTTACCTCCCCACATTCACGATCAGCTACCATCTCGTCCAAATTAGAAAATCGACCACCGAACCAAACTTTTTATGCATATGATTCACTTGGAGTTTTCTCTCCCTTGAATTCCCACACGAACGAACGCATGTCCAAAATCGGGGGCCTCTTTTGCTCTCTCCCTAGCTAGCACATGACGCGTAGAGGTGCGTAGGGTTAGAAACATTTGAAATGAGTATGAAGAATGGTCGATACATTGACATATACATGACCCTAGCAGAAGGGAACCAGTAATAGTTCCAAGTGATTCTATCAGCACTCAATGAACCAAGTATTGTCCGCCAGGCCCTCACTGGAAGATTACAACTTGCAGCTTTGTCTAAGTGACATCCAATGTAATTAAGCCAATTATCATAGACATTTACTACTATTGGATGATGATAAAGGTTCTCTATGAACCACATATGCAGCAGAATGTTGCATCCCTCAAAGTAATCTTCACCTTCTTGACAACTGGTCAAAGCTCGAAAAATATCTCCCAAAATCATGGGAAGAATGATATGATCCTCGCTACTTTGCAAATACGATACTACCGCAATCAATCGAATTCTGATGCGTCTACCACGCTCTGGAAAGACTATGATCCCTAGAAATGATATCATGAACGCGAAGATTCTCAACTCCCTCCAAGCGTCGTAACTCAACTGGTTGACGAATTCTATGCCCGAGAAGTTCTCAAACCCTTTCTCATCCCCAAATTTGTCATAAAGATATTCCAAAGGAACCCAACCTTTATTTAAGCAAACAATTGGAATTCGACGGAGGCATAACTTCTTTAAAAGTTGTTCACACCAACGTTTCTCGGAGCAGCAGGATTTTTCCCATGAAGGTCTCTCTCCAATCCGGTGAACCCACCTAATTCTTTCAATGTAGGCGTCATTTCAAAATCTTTGAACCTGAAGATATTGTTCACGGGGTCCCAAAAACCCACTAGAGGCTCGATTAAATCTCTGTTAGGTTTAATTCCCATGATGTTTGTGAGGAAATTGAGGTGCTTAAATACTTGATTCCGTTCCCATGTAGCAAAACTAGCCCACCAATTGCAGAGACTACTCGAGGTCTTATCTCTGATCAAGAACATAGGAGGTCTCTCGTCCCTTACTCTTTTCTGACTGCTTCTTTGTGGAGAACTCATAGTGAACCTAAGAATAAGATAAAAAGGGGCAGGACTTCCCTAAACTATATGCAAATTCTGGTCATTCTTTTTTTTTCCTTTTATTCTCTTTTTTTGTTGCCAATTTAGGACTAGATCTATTATTATTATTATTATTATTATTATTATTATTATTATTATTATTATTATTATTATTATTACATATTATTTTTTTGAAATTATCGGACACAAAGGTTGAGATGATAAAAGCAGGAAAAATGGTTATTATTACAAAGACGGCCTTTTGATACTTCCATAGAAGGTATAAAGGACGTCTCAGCAAAAACAGCCAAACATAGGAACAAAATGATAAAAAAATAGATAAAATAATAAATAAATTTAAAAAAACTATTTTTATGAAAATGACCCTTCGCTACTTCGAGAGGGGTTCAAAATCCATCTCAGTAAATATAACCAGACAAAACTAGATAAAAAAGGGCTACTTTTGTGAAAATAGCCTTTCGGTACTTCCGAAAAGGTTTAAAACTGCTTCGACAAAAAATGGCCAGACATAAGAGCAAAATGGTAAAAGGTGAATAAATATGGATAAAGAAGCTATTTTTACAAAACCAGCCCTCCAACACTTCCTAGGAAGATTTTAAGGCTGTCTTGGCAAAACAGCCGGAACATGAGGGTAAGACAGTAAAAAGGTGACCAAAATAGCCTTTTTTTGAAAATTTTATGCGCATGCAAAGTTTTATGCTCCCTTTTTTTGAAAAACGTGGGTTGAACCCGATGGAGGTTGCGTACGTATCTCACATCCGGTGAGAATCAAAACCGCGTAGTTCGGTGAAACTTGGTACTTTTCTCTTTTGTTTTTTTTTGTTTTTTTTACGAAAATAAATCTTTACAACTCACACCAGACTACTACAAAATCTTCTTTTTAAAAAAAAAATAAAAGGTTTATTTGCACTAAACTAGGAGAATAATTTTTTTCTTTTTTTTTTTACTAATTCCGCTACACTAATTTTCTAAAGCCGGTCGACAATGCAAGTAAGCCTTCCAAATGATGTATCAAGTAGCACATAAGTGAACATGATGGTCTCTAAAAGGATACCTGTCTTATACGGACTCGACCCATGTGCCGAGTTTCGCTAAGTTAAATGCACGTGATGCGCATAAAGCGAACCTACTAGGGATATCCGACATGAGATTTGTTCTTCTAGGTTTGAATTCTGGTGGAGAAGGTATCTAGACTGACTTACTCGAGCAGACAACTCGAGCTTAGGAGGGTCAGTGTACCGGTAGCATTGCTTTCCAGCTTAACTAGTGGTGCTCCCCGCCTAAAACATGTGTGATTAAAATCCTTCACCGGGTGACAAGCACCTCATCTATCTCAAAGAAAGTGGGTTATGTCAAGCAAATGCCCAATTTTTAATTTCAAGAAGACTCAGAGGGGGTGCGTGAGAAAACAGTTTATATGTACAGTTCAACAATATCGAAACGGTAAAAAATGAACAGGTAGCACATTACGCACAAATAAATCACAGTATTTACAAAATTAATAAAGCCAAATAAAAAGTCAACATGTACAAGCTCGAATTCTTATTAGTCCCCAGCAGAGTCGCCAGAGCTGTCACACCCTTTATTACCCCCGAAAGATATAATGTGTGTTGATGTTATGAATTGTTGTAGGTCAAAGAGTTTTTTCAATTAAAGTGACAATTTTGAAATAGGGATTATTTTATTGTTTAGAGTTGTCACTTGGAATTAATTTTTGGGTGTTCCAAGTCACCATTTAATTAAATCCCTAGTTAAAGGAAGGTTTGATTCTATTTTTATCGGTCCGCGAAAATAAAATTTGGGTAAGAAATTCTGTTGATCGGGGAGAAGGTACAAGGCATTCCCCGAATCCCGTGGTTCTAGCATGGTCGCTTTATTGACTTAATGTTGGCTTGAATTAATCTTGGACAAACTGTGATTTATAAGATTTTCATGTTTTACCTATCCACTTTTATTTTTTGATTATTAGATTTATTAAAAAAAGATTTTCTGGATAAATTATATTGTCATAACTACGCTACGCGAGCGAATGCGTGATCGAAATAAAATTTATTAATTTTATCATAACAACACTATGCAAGCGAATTCGCAGTTATGACAAGGATTATTAGTATATTATTACTTTTGAAAAAAAAGTTACTACATTTAAAGGAACTAATTAAATATTAACTATTGCACTACGCAAGGGAATCTGCGATGCTCATCAAAGAATTAACTAAAACTAATGGGTATGGTATGCAATTATTGAATGTTAAATATCACACTGCGCGAGCAATTCCATGAGTTAAAACGAGCCTACTAATTGCCTAATATTTAAATTAAATAATTAAGAAAGAGATTAAGTTATTTTAATTAGTTTAATAAAACAACTTATTCGAATTTATTATTTAGAGAAATACGACACATGAATTTGGACAACCTTTATTTGTTTTGAGGAAATGAGCCACCAGAGGAATCACCAACAGTTGAATAAAGAGAACGGGCCAACAACTTATTGAAAGAAAATATGGGTCACTAGCTTATTTATTAGCATTGGGCCAATATGCATCTTTATTAAACACGGCCAAATATATTATGATTCAAGATTAACCCCATGTATACTGAAGATCTTACGTGGCCCCCTTTTTTATTAAATCTATTTCATTTGTGCACATTATTCCCTTGGCCCAATTCACTCAACAAGAGTAATCAGTGGCCTCTTAATTTTCTTTAACTAAATTTACTCACATTCTATATGTCAAAATTAAATTCAAAACATTCACCTTGATAAAATAGCTATCTTCTATCATTCAAATACTAACAAACACTCTAAATTAATAACATGCTAATCATGGAAGATTCACAAAAAAGAAAACTCATTTTTTCCTTCACTTAACAATTATAAAGCAGATTGATGGAAACTTCTAATTGCTCACTTTTTCTTAAACTGGCACAACAGAAAGAAATAGGCGAAGGGATTATCTCATTTAATAAGATATCTTCATAATTCAAATGAGACTTTATCAATGTGAAAGGGATATAATGATAGCAAAGACTCAAACAACCTACCAGTATATTGGAACTCCAAAATTTAAAAGAAACAAGAAAAAAAATTTCACATCCAATCCATTGTGGTAAGTCTATGGTAGCTTATCTTTCCAATAACTAAATAAAACTACAAAGTGGTGTTTCAACTAACATGTAAGGAGCAATTTCAAACTAGCAGTTATACATTCACAAGGTTGCGTCATGCATACTACGTTAAAACACTTAAACAAATGGCCAAATGAATTCAGCTCTACTTCAACAATCAAAACAAGTTCCAATATTGGTTTATTGCTATGAAAATCTACATTACAAAGGTTCAAAAGTTACCTGAAGAGCAGAAATATGATGCAACAGTGAAAAGTGAGCAGAAACAGCAGCAACACAGCAAGAAAATAGCACTAAGATGGACGTTTGAACAACACAAAAATCTTAGAGTAGAAGCCCAGACCAAGTTCTAAAAGACTTTATTTTTTGAAAGAGTTTTAACTCTAAGAAACCTTCACCAAACTCACAATTTCAGCTTACTATTATATATTTTTAGCTGCTGATTTTTATCTAAACTTTTTGTGTATCCAAACAACTCCTAAAGATGTTATCTAAGTGTGATAGATTCTGTCCTCTTAAAATATGAAAGGAGCAGCCCTTAAGTAAGCAAAGAAAGTCACTTTTGGACAACTTTTGGTTTACCAAAAGTCTGTCCAAAAGGACCGACCTTTGTTCACCAAACACTGCTCTAGGATTGCCCAAAGGGGCAAAGGACAGTCCTACAACATAACATGA
This sequence comes from Nicotiana sylvestris, assembly GCF_000393655.2. Classification (NCBI taxonomy): domain Eukaryota; kingdom Viridiplantae; phylum Streptophyta; class Magnoliopsida; order Solanales; family Solanaceae; genus Nicotiana; species Nicotiana sylvestris. The sequence goes on from NC_091060.1 coordinate 11,405,945, forward strand.
CAGAAGCATGGAGGACAATAGTACTCTCAGCCACCCTAGATGTTAAAGTAAACAACTTTGTACCTTAAAACATGATCAACTCACTTAACCTTCAGATTTTATCAACAACAATACCAAACTAACTTGCTCAAACCAAATGAAAAACGAGTAACTAGAAATAACTATCTAATCGAACCATTAACCAACAAAGAGAATCATAACTTAACGATTAAGCAAAGACATGTATTGACTAGCGAAAACCTTAATAGAACTCAATAGTTAAACTAAAGCAAAATTTAGAAAACATAATTCAAACTTAGCTACACAAAGTAAAACTAAAACATGTTAACAGTGAGACAAACTAAATAGAATCGATTAAGTTAAATGATGACAAAATCAAAAAATTAGATTAATCATTAAACTAAACGGAAACTAACAGAATTGAAATAAAACAAAAACACTAACAATAAACACGAACAAAAATAGAAAATCAAGGGCGGGGAGAAATGGAATTGATCTTACCCAATTTCGACCATTGGGGCGGTGGTGGTGCGGCGGCAGTGGTGCGGCAAGGGTGAAGGTCTAATAGTAGTTCGGCTCGAGCGAGATTCTATTGTCGATCTTCATCAAAACTAAAAATTTGATGAACTGGAGACTAGCTTCGGTGAAATCGACAATAAAAACTCGTTTGAGGCCAGTATGAATGCAGCAAAGTAGAAAGTTCGGAGATCTAGAGTGGTTGAGGGGTGAAAGTACAGTGGCCAGTGGCAGTGGTGGGGTTCGGTCGGCGATGGTCGGGTTTCGGAGGTAAAACTAGAGGGAAAATATAGATCTTGTGGAGATCTATATGTTTATGTGAAGTTTGTGTGGTAGGGTGGTCAGATTTGCCGTGAAATCGAATAGGGAAGTAAGAGGCGGCTATCTAGGGTTTCGGTTTCACGGAATTTAGAGGTGTTTTTGAGGATTTGGGCTGGGATTAGGAGAGAGGGTAAAGAGAGAAAGAGATTGGTGTAGGTTGGAGGGTGTCTGGCCACCGGAGGATGGCGCCGCCGCCATGAGGGCCGGACAACGGTGGTGGAGGAAGAAGAAGATAGGAGAAGGGGTCTAGGGCTTGGGAATGTATGGGAATGAGGCCAAAAAATCAGATTTTCTAAAAGTATATACCTCAAATGACATCAATTCTGGATCATTGGATCAAAGAAAATAGGTGGCCAGGATTTAATCTTGATCCCTTAACCAAAATGACGTAGTTTTGATCCAAAACTACGTTGTTTGGACCCGCCCCTGGCAGCCCCATGTGGACCGGATTTGTGAGCTACTTGGGCTTCTAATTTTGGGCTAATTTGGCTCAATTTCAATTAAAGTGCACTAGCCCAATCCCTTAACCCCCTAATTATCTTATTTAGTCCTAAAGAAAATATACAAGTAGAAAGAAAATCTTTTTGGTATATATGATTTAAAGATGTAAATTAAATATACAAATAAAAGGCAAAAAATATTTTTGGTATTTTTAATAAAGGAATGCAAATAAAAATGCATAAATAACTAAAATCATCCAAATATTAGTTCTTGTAGGAGAATTAGAAGCGAACAAAAATTAGGTATTCACAGAGTCTGTATTGATGTTCAACCGATCCATCCATTTTGCTCAGCTAGTTGCAGCCCTTTCAGGAGAGATTTCAGCTCATCCATGGTATTGGTAGTATGTAGTATATTCTCCATATACCCAATAATCCAATCCACATTATGGTTCCTGAATACTCCACCTATTCCTCCTATGCCTGGATTACAATGGTTTGGAAAGACTTCTTGATGGTGTTATTTTTCACTAACATAAAGTATTCAGTTGCTTTAGAGATGGTGTTGGTGGTGATGATGCTGTCTTTTTTGTTGTTTAAGAGGTTGTGAATCATAGTTAGCCAAATGTGCCAGAACCAAAATAGGATGATGTTCTCCCTGGGAATGTTCTCAAAGAGTGTGTTCCTAATTCCAATTTGATGGCCATGGTTGGGCTGAGAAGACGAGATTCAGCTGCCTACTTTCATTAGAAGCCTTGGATAGTAACTCCTTCCAGAATTGAGCTGCATTTATGCATTCAAAGAAGATATGGTCACTTGTTTCTTGATTGCTTTGACAGAAGCATCATTGTGGGTTACAGTTAACCCCAGTTTTGTGCAGGTAGGCTCATGTAGGTAACCTATTATGGGCAAGAAGCTAGATGAAGTTCTTAACTTTGTTAAGAGTTTTTAATTTCCAAATCCAAGTGAAGGTAGTGCTCCTTGCTATTGCTAATGAAAATGTAGACTGAATTGTTGGTGAAGTACCCACTTGAAGTCAATCCTAGATTAGTCTGTCCTCTTTGGCAGTGCTATGAGGGATGAAAACAGAATTGATCATGTTAGAAATACTTGCAGGCATTTCCATAGAGATGGAAGAGAGGTCCTAGGTCCTTGAATTGTAGACAGAGTCCACTTTGATAGCAATGTCATTTGGGGTTAGGGGTCCTGCAATCATATCTCTAGTGACTGGCTGGTTAGGGATCCAAGCATCATTCATGAAGCTCACCCTATTACCCTTGTAGACCACCCATCTTTTAGCCTTTCTGCATGTATCCCATCCCTTAGGGATGCATTGCCAGGTAGGGGATTTAGGTTTCCTAGGGGGTATGGTTCCAATTATAGTGCTTAAAGATCAACACTCTAGCCCATAAGCTTGAAGTGTTGTGATAGATCCTCCAAGCCAGACTTGCATAGGCTGCTTTATTTTTAAGCTCTACTTTTTTGATACCCAGCCCACCATTATCCTTTTTTTAGTGACCTTATCCCAACTAACCAAATGCATTTTTTTCTTATTTGTGGTGTTGCCCCAGATAAAGTTCCTCTGGATTCTATCAATTTACTTGGTAATTTTTGTTGGCAAATTGATGTATTGTATGACATGGTTAGGGATGCTATTGAGGGATGTCTTAGCCAGAATGGTCCTACCAGTCATAATGAGATAATTTGTTTTTCCGCCAGCCAGCTTGGATTGCATATTGTCTATTATGAACTGAAAGTCAAAACTAGTGGATCTCTTATGGAACATAAGGAATCCAAGGTATTTACAAAAGGAAGTAGTAGCTTGCACGGATAGTGCATTAGTGAGACATTCCATGGTATCCTGATTTGTGTTAGAGGAGAAGAGAACTAGTTGTCCAAAGTTCTCATTGAAAGACTGTAGGATAGAATATATGTTGGTGCAGTTTCTAATGTTTGCCTTGGCAAATAGGGTAAGGTCATCAGCAAAGAAAATGTAGGAGATTCTTGGGCCAGACCTACTGATACTAATAGGCTACCATTGGTTAACCTGCACAACTTGGTCAATTGACTTGGAGAGTCTTTCCATACATAGGATGAACAGGTAAGGGGACATGGGGTCCCCTTGTCTTATGCCTCTGGAGGGCTTGAAAGGTTCAGTTTTACCTTCATTCACTAAAATTGAGATGTTGGATGAGCTAATGCAAGACATAATTATCTTAGTCAGCCCAGGGGAAGTTGAAAGCATGGAATTTGTCCCTAATGAAGGACCACTCTGGCCTGTCAAAGGCTTTTTCTAGATCTATTTTAAGGATCATGTAAGCCTGCTTTCCTCTCATTTTCCTAAAGTGAGTAATATACTCTTGCACAATGATAACATTGTCAGAAGCTCTCCTATTTGAAAGAAAACTGGCTTGGTTAGGGATAATTATGTCAGGAAGCATTGGTTTGATTCTATTTACAATAATCTTAGTGATGGACTTGTAGATTGTGTTACAAAGTCCAATTGGCCTGAAGTTTTTGAGCATGGAAGCTTGGGGGCACTTAGGAATGAGACAGAGCAAAGTTTGATCCATGGTCTCATCCATGGAGTTTGTAATGAAGCATTGCTTGCAGAAATCAATTACTAAATTTTTTAAAATGCTCCAGCACTTCTGATAGAGGAAGAGATGGAGGCCATCAAGCCTAGGGGCCTTGAAGGTCTTGAAGGAGAAGATGGTCATTTTTATTTCTCTGATCTCTAAAGGCCTATCCAGACTATTCCTTTGAGAGTCAGATAAGGTATGAGTCATAGCCCTATGGTTGGTGGTGGAGATGGAAGCTTGTGAGTATGAGGAGGTTTAGACTCTTAAAGAAGGACAAAATGGATGTCTTGATGTCCCTTTGAAATATAGAGCCAGTTTTCACTCTTTTCTTTGATGGAGAGGATCATGTTTCTTCTTTTCCTATTGAGAGTGGATGTATGAAAGAATCTAGCATTGGCATCCCCTTCATTTAGCTAGTTAATTCTAGATTTGAGTTTCCAGAAATTCTCCTCATTTCTGAGGATGAAATCTAGCTCATTGGTGAAGTTTCTTTCTAGGTTTAACAAGTAGCTGCTGAACTGATAATTAGGAGATTTTTGGATTCCTGCAATTCTGGCTGAGATTCTTCTTTTTTATGGAAAATATTGCCATAGTGTGCATGTTCCTCTGGGTAACAATCCTCTTGAAAGATTCAGTGGATTGAATTAGGGGTAAAGGCCTCATTGATGATACTGGGAAAGGATGGGTCGCTCATTCATATGGATTCAAACCTAAAAGGTCTGCTGGATTTATTGATTGAATCCCCTTTTAGCAAAACTTGAATAGGGCAATGATAAGAAAGGTCCTAGGAAGGTGTATCATAGTAGCCTCAAGGTACTGGGAAGTCCAGCTCTCATTGGCAAAGCATCTATCTATTCTTTTAAGAATCGGACTAGTCCTATTCTTGTATCTTTTATTAGTCCAGGTAAATTTACTTCCTTTGTAACCTAAGTCTAGTAACTTGCATCAATTAAGGTAATTCCAAAATAAGTAACTTCTATTTGAGTTTATTGGGTTGCTCCCAAATTTATCCCTAGCTTTCAAGACTTCATTGAAGTCACCACCTATAAACTAGTTGTTTGGGGTAGGTTTTGGAGATAGTAACTAAGTTCTCCGAAAGTAACTTTCTGTTAGCTAAAATATTACTAGCATAAATAGCAGAGAATAACCAAGGGGTGTGGTCAGGGAGTACCTTAACCATCGCATGGATGCCCTGAGGGGTGGCAGAAACCTCTTCCACGCTAACACTGTCCTCCTTCCACATAAGCACGATCCCCCTAGATAATCCAATGGACGGAGATTGGATTAGAATGTCCAAATGCAGTTCCTCTGCGAATTTTTTATGGTTAGCCATCTTGATCTCTAGTAGAACCAGCAGAGTTGGCTTGTGGAGCTTGACTATATCCATGTTGTGCCTCTTGAACTCAGCTTTGTTTCCACACCTAACATTCCATATGATGTAATTCATCAGGGGTGGTTGGTGGTGTGGGGACTGGCTGTCCTGAGGTTTCTCCATTCCCTATGGAGTCCTCGTTAGAGTCACTTGGTTTTTTCCCCTCATGCTGAGAACTGGATTCAGGTTGAGAAGAGGCTTGGTCATTCCCTGGGTGTGGTGATACACATGGCTCAGTCCACATTTGGTCATTATTCTTGGACACATCAACACCACTACTTTGCTGGTCTCCACACTAAACTCTATCGCCCTTACTGAGTCCAGTAGTAGGGAGTCTGTGTGAAGGGGACCATAGTTTGTCCCTTTCATTTACGGTAGGCTTTTTCTTTTCAGAAGGTCTGGGTCTTTGTTGATTTCCCTTGTGATGTTTCCCAGTGGTGGTGATAGATTCTTCTCTAGTCGAGTAGAAGGTGATGGGGCCTGGTGGATTTGGGGTTCGATGGTCATAAAGACTGGCGACACTGTTGGATCCTCCGATGCCAGATCTAAGAAGAATGGCATTGACTGAAACGCTTGGGAAATTAGGCTGTTAAGCAGCAGTGGGTTGATATTTGGTTGTATGTTGTCGTTGCTTGTCATTGTTTTCCATAGGCATGGAGAAAAGGCATCCAAGGCCTTGTTCAGGGCTTCCACTATTACCCTTACCAGATGCGCCGAATTCTGGACAATCAGGGTCACCGGTTGATTTTTCACGATGAAATTGTAGGCTAACCCCTGTCCCTATAATGCCACCTTCGGCCAAGATGCTGGTAGGTAGTCCAATGGTAATGGTAACGATGTGATAATAGTGGGTGGCATTTATTTTTTTTTATTTTTGTGTTTTTTTGATTTGCTACTTTGGGTAATGGGAGGGATTATGTTAACGGACCTATTCATAATTGTATCTCTTGGTATCAAATCTGGGTCAATGAAAACGACATCTGTTATTATATCTGGGGAGCGGGATTTGGAATTAATGTGGTATCTTGTGGAATGGACGGAGAATGCCTTTTCACCTGAGCTTGAGTGGGTTCTCAAGTGAGGCACTTGCGTGTTCATGGAATATGGTGAGTTTTCCCCCATTAGAGCCTTTCTCTAGAGAGAGGTAGGGGACGCGTGTAAGCACGTGATTTTTGCCCTATATGAGAATTACTCCCAAAAAATTCAAAAATAAAGTAATTTTTCTTGGTGTGCAATTTTGTGATATTTTGAATAATTATTTGTATTTGTTTGTGCATGTTTATTTGTTAAATTAATAAAAAAATACAAAAATATGTCGCATTTGCATGTAGGATTTAATTCTATAATTGTTACTAATTAAATTTGTTTACAAAAAATGAAAATTACAAAAATAGGCATCTTTTGCATTTTTAGCATTTAATGTCCAAATATACAATTTTATGCTTAATTATTACTTAATTATGCGTTAATTGTTATTGGGAGTTAATTTGCGCTTTTATAACTTAATTTAGTTCTTAATAATAGTTTAAGTATTTTTATAATTTAGTTTTAGAAAAATAAAAGAAGAAAAGAGAGCGAAAATATAAAGAAAGTCGGAATTGGGCCTCTTCTTCGATTTCAAGCCACGTGCCCAAAAATGACTCAATCTTCCCAAACGACCCAGTCCATTTCGAACTGGGTCGACCCAGTCCATAACCCAACACCCCTATTATTTTACAAACAACACAAAACAAAACAAAAATAAAACCCAAAAACCCTAAAAGACTTAAACCATCCGCCCCCCCTCCTATCTTCTTCTTCTTCCTCAAGCTTCCTCAAGCACACAACCATGGCTGCCCTCGACCCCACTCCCTCACATCCAAACGCCATTAACAAACACTCACATCACACTCACACACACATGCATCAACAACTCCATAGCTACCCTCCTCTATCGAGCTTCGTCATCCATGGAGAGCTCAAAGCTCGTCCATAGCTGCCCTCAACTTCACGTCCAAGTAGACCAGTCCGACGAGGTGGATCTCGACGTCCATGGCTGCTTGAGTTGGAGCTAGACGAACTGTTGCTGCTGCTCACGCAGCTGCTTCAGCTGCCTTCGTCCCCGTCGGCTTCGTCGCAGCTACTTCTCCTCCTTCCTTCGAGCTACTGCTGCCGCGATGCTGCTCACTTCATCGTTCCAACTGCTCCAGCTCCTGCCTCGTCGAGTTGCTGTTGTTCGGCATCGACCAGTTGCTGCTCCATTCCAGCTTGAGCTCACCATTGTTGCTCACGTTCCAGGCTGCCTTCGCGTCGAACAAATGACGAAGTTGCTACTGCCTCACTAACGTTGTGGCTGCTACTTCATCTTGCCTTCGTCTTCGTCGTCATTCGTTCGAGCTTTGGTCGAGGCTCGGACAGATTTGTTTACAATCGAGTTCGTCGTTGATTCATCTCCGGTTAGTTGTTTTTGAGTTTTGTTTTTGTCCATATTACGTTTTTATATTTCTAGAAGTTAAAATCGTTAAATGATTCTATTCTTGTTTTGTTTGTTCGTCGTTGAAATAATTTTTTTTAGTTTGTTCATATGTTTTGTTGAATTAATTTTCAGATTTCAAATGGTAAATTGATTAATTTGTTTTTCATGTTTATTTCATGTTTGTTTTATTGTTTAGGTAAAAATTTGTTAGTTTAATGTTTGTTAGATTCAAATTGAAATTTAATTGATTATTTCTTCAATTTGTTTCATGTGTTTATGTATTTTTAGAAATTGTTAATATTGTTAAGTTCAAGCTTAAGTTCATAATTGTTTCTTCGTCGATCTTGTTATTTGTCTAAAAGAATTTAGTTGTGTTAAGGGAAATATATTGATTTAATCGTTTGAATCCATCATGTTTGTTGTTTAAAATATTTTCATTCATGTTCATACTTTGTTTGGTTGATCTTGAATCCGAAATTTGTATAGTTTGATTTCTTGTTTATCACTTATGATTATTTCTTGAATTTGTCTCATAATCTTGTTTAAGTTTAATATAGGAATTGTTTGTTGTGATGTTGTTAGAGTTGATTTTAAGTTCAATATTATTGAATTTGGAAATCTAAATATACTTGTTTGATTGTTGTTGTTGAATCTGAAAATAGGATTGTTTGTTGCTAAAAAATATTGTTCAATCAAATTTTAGTTGTTCTTTGTTGTTCAATTTGTGTTCATGTGATTTGTTGTTGAAATGTTGAAGAAATCATGTTCATGTGATTTGTTGTTTAAATTTGTGTAGAAATTGGTCATATTGGCTATATTTTGGTTGAGTGTGATTAATTGATTTGTTATAGCTGATGGGGTAGTTTGGTAATTTGCAGTACGTTCAGGGGTAGTTTGGTAATTTCAGTAAGGTCGGAGGGGTAGTTTAGGAATTGTATATTTTGTAATTGTTTATATGAAGCATGAGGGACAAAATATAATGGGGTGAGTTGTGATATAGTTGTTTAATATAAAGGGGGGACAAGACAAAATTTAGTGGGGAGGAATCTTGTATTTATTTATGTTAGGCATGGGGGACAAAAAATAATGGGGTGGTGTGATATATTTATTTAATGTAATGGGGATAAGTGGGAAGATAATGAGTTTGGTAGAGAAAATGGATTGATTTTAATTGATTAAAGGGTTGAGATTATATATAAGAAGTCTTGAACACAAGACACAGACAGATACGAGAGAATACAGAAGAAAAAGAACGAATCTGAACAGAAAGAAAATAAGAGAGAGAAAAAAAAGGGCTGAACATTTAAGAGAGAGAAAATTCCGAAAAAATATTTAAACTTTCAAAAAAAAACTAAAAAAAAAATCTTTTGCTTTCTTTCATTGTTTGAAATCAGAATTAATTGTTTTTCATCAAAGCTTGAAGCTTTTGTTTTGAGTTTAATACTCCACCGGTTTGCAAACTCTGTTCCTGGGTTGTTACTGCTATTGGACTTTTGTTGTTGTGCTGTATTGTTATTACTGCGTGGCTGACTTTCTTCTTCTTATATTGGCAATACCAGGTACACAACTGTAATTTTGGCATTTTGTAAGCTGAAATGAAGAACGGAATGTTAAATTTTTAATTTAGTTTTAATTTTTTTTGTATTGTATTTAGATTATTCATGTATTATTATTCTGTCAATCACTGTCATTTGGCATAATTAGACATGTTATAGCGATATATTAAATAACGCCTTAACCGGATTATTAGGAAATATATTCAAGACGGATTACTAATTAAAACTGTTTAATAATCAAAATAGAAGAAATAACGTAAAAAATGGCGTTATTGAATCAGTTTGGCAAAAATTGATTAATTCCTTATTCATAAGGTTTTTTGTCAACATTAAGTTAATCGGAATCATGTAGTTAATTTCAGTTAAAACATGAATTAGTTTGCGAATCAAGTATTAGGACATGATGTGAATTAAAACAAAGTTAGTTAAGTTTAAATTGTTTAACTTTTAGAAATATGGTTTAGTAATCAAGTTTTTTTTTAATTTTCAGTATTTGTAAATAATTAATTTCAATAAGCTTAAGTCATACTAACAATATGTTTTAATCCAACTATGGGATAATTAGTTTTTTTTTTACTTTTTGGGCAATTCCATGTTGTTCGTAATTATCATTTTAGTAATATTACTTTCCATTAATATTTGTTTTGAATTAGTAATTAATATGTTATTTTTAAGTATGTAGAGATTGACTTCATAATTATGGACAAACTTAGTAATAATAAAGATGTAGTCATTAAAGGGTATTCATAAAATAAGGGAGGATCTCGCTAACAAATAAATAAATATAAATAATACAAAAAATTGCAGTCCTCCAATCTTATTTATTTATTTTTTTATATAAGAAAATACCTAGATTTCAAGATGGGAGATTTAGTAAAATTCACGGTCTTACCTAATAATATCATAACGCGTAGTATTTTGGCGCATATTTAATAAGGTTATTTTCTTGAATACGGGTGTACATTTATGTAACCCAAAACACGATCTTGACGAAGTCAAAATGCATCAACAAATCACGCGTGCACTGGTTGTGGCGTGGCTCGAGATGCGTTTTCACGATGTTGCAATTTTGTATAAAATAAATAATGATAAAAGCGGTTTTTTTTTAAAAGTTAAATTTTTACATAAGTTTATAATACGTATTATATCAGATAGTCAAGCCAAATATAACAGTTGAGCGACCGTGCTAGAACCACGGAACTCGGGAATGCCTAACACCTTCTCCCGGGTTAACAGAATTCCTTATCCGGATTTCTGGTTCGCGGACTGTAATACAGAGTCATTCTTTTCCTCGATTCGGGATTAAAATTGGTGACTTGGGACACCCTAAATCTCCCAAGTGGCGACTCTGAAATAAATAAACAAATCCCGTTTCGACTGTTCTTTAATTGGAAAAAACTCCCTTGCACCCCCGCGGGGGCGGAAAAAGGAGGTGTGACAACTCTGGCGACTCTGCTGGGGAATTTTTATGGTAACCCAGAACCATTGATTCGGGGTTAGAGATTTGAGCTTAGATAAATTGTTATATTTGGATTTATCTGAATTTTACATGTTTGAGCCTAATGTGCTAAATGTTGCTTTACCGCTTTGATATTATTTGACTGTATATATAAACTGTGCCGAACCCTTCTCTCTTCACCTCCGGGGATGTGCTTACTGGTTGAGACTCCCTATTCTGTTAGTGTTATACCCTGAAATAAGAAAGAGGTCGGACAAGTTACGAAGCCGGATGGCCTTTTGGTTCCCGGTAAGTTGCCCCCTCCTCGACTCGAGTTGTCCGCTCGGGTACACAGTCTAGTACACTGACCCAGGTTTTGAATATAGAATAACGTGACTTCATGCCGGATCCCTAGTAGGAACGCTTATTTGCATCACGTTGCATTTGACTTAGGGGACTCAACACAGGGGTTGGGTCCGTCTAGGACTAGCAACCTGATATGAAAAGGCCATCCTGATGCATCCTATTTGTTTTCCGTGCATTTATTTGTCTCGTGCCCGCATGCTGACCGGTGTTTGAATATTATGAATATTGTGAAATTGAAAAAAAGGAAATAGCGGTTAGGGAAAAAGAATATATCAGTTAGGGAGTTAATTGATTATTTTAGAAAAAAATCAATGACCAATTACTGGCGAAACTCTGCCGAAATTTTGAAAAAAAGAGGAAAATATTTTATTTTGTTTTACTAAAAAATATAGAAAAAAAGAGTCTTTTTTTTTTGGAAAAATAGATTGTTTTATTGTTTGTTGAAAATGGAAAAAAATCGTTATTTTGTCTTTTTCAAAAATAGAAAAGGAAAATAGATTGTCTTGCCAGGAAAAAATAAAAATGGAAAAGAGTCATGTTTTAAAATAGTTCGGTTAATTTGCCCGAACTACGCGGGTTTGATTCTCACCGGATGTGAGATACGTAGGCAACCCTCATCGGGTCCAACCCCTATTTTTGCTAAAATAGCCAAAAACCAATAAATAAATAAAAAACGTGTCAAAATTTTAATTTTGTCATAAATAAGTCGGACGGTGTCCAGCCTCCCCTTTTGCTAAAAAATAGCCAAAAAAAATATGTCAAATTTTAATTTTGTCATAAAGAAGTCGGGTGACGTTGTTTTATCAAGACATAGCTGAATGTTTCCGAAGGGGACGCCGGAAGGCTGACATTGCATAAACAGCCACCTTTGGGTCATATTTAAGATTTGGTCCAGTTGACCCACACAGCCTTAAAAATCTTCGTCCCCGAGACGTTGAAAGGCCGTGTTTGCAATATTGAGTTTCCTAATTTGAAAAACAATAAAAAATGAGTCATAAATAAGTCAGGTGATGTTGTTATGTCATAAATAGCCAAATATTCCCAAACTGGGCACCGGAGGGCTGACTTTGCATAAACAGCCACCTTTGGTCGTATTTTGATTTTTGACCCTCACAGCCTTAAAATTTTCGCCCCTGAGGCGCAGGAAGGCCGTGTCGCAATATCGGGTCTTTTATCTAAAAATATTAGAATTAAGAATTGAGTTCTTCATTTGAAATATAGGGTTAATTTTGAGTCGATAATATAGATAGTAGTTTTTGGAGTTAAATAAAAGTTTTCTTTTGCTTAAACGCTTTAATAAATGTGCAGGATGAGCACGACAATAAATGAGCCTTTTTCAATAATGACCAAAATCCCTTTTGAGCTGCAATTGTGGTGGAATGATTTGGGCAAAGAAGGGCAAGACGAAGTGAGAAAATATTTGAAAGACCTTCCGGATTTATTAGACATTCAGCCTCGGGGGGATATCATCAGGGCATTGGTCGCCCATTGGGATTCGGCACATAATGTGTTTCATTTTTCAGACTTTGAACTCACCCCAACAATAGAAGAAATAGCGGGGTACATTGGAAGTGACCAAGCTCCATTGAGATTCAAATACTTGATTGCTCCTAGAGCCATTACCATACATCGATTCCTGGATTCCTTGAAAGTACCCCGGACAGTTCATCACTCAGATTTTGCAAAGGGTTTCTGCAGTTTCCGCTTCGTGTATGACAGATATGGCCATGTGGGCGGGTTCAATAATCCAGACTTTAAGCTTTGCAGCAGAAATAGCCGACAAAAATGGGAGGAACACAGGCGAGTGGCATTTATGGTAGCTTTTTTGGGTCTCGTAATATTCCCAAGGAAAGATGGTAATATTGATTTGAAAGTAGCAGGCGTCGTCAGTACTTTGCAAACCATGGGGAAAAGCACTTTAGCACCTATGATTGTGGCTGATATCTTCAGAGCTCTCACTGCGTGCAAAGCTGGGGGCAAATTTTTTGAGGGATGTAACTTATTGTTGCAAATATGGATGATTGAGCATTTGTGCCCGCGCTCTCAGTTATTGAGTTATGGCTCGGCTGAGAAAACTTGTATAGGGGAATTTTGTACGAGAATCAAAGGGGCTGGTCTACCTGAAGGAGTCACGGCTTGGGCATTATTATTTCGGAACCTCGAGGCTAGCCAGATACAGTGGGTGCTTGGATGGTTGTCTGTCGAGGAAGTCATATATATGCCAGCAGCCCGACCGCATTTTTTGTTAATGGGACTCAAAAGCATACAACCTTATGCACCGTATCGGGTTCTGAGGCAACTCGGTAGATATCAAGTAATACCAAGAGATGAAGATTTGAGTACCCAAGTGGTCGAAATTAGTCCTGACGGTCGATTCCCCGAGGAAGAGGTTCGTCAAATTTGGAGTGAGTGTCAATATCTGATGGCAAACACTTGTGTGTCCGATAGGGTCAGAGGGGAAATTGCTCCAGGGTATCACGAATGGTTCAGAGGTGACGTGGCATATGGGAGACCGGCTAAAAGACCTCATCTCGAAGATTTCGCCAAGTCGTCCCAAGAGCAGTGGGATTGGTTAGCAAAGGAAGAAAGCTATCGAGTTGAGATTGGTAAATTAAAGCAACAAGTCGAGAGTCTGAAATTCGAGAACAGTGTACAGGTTGCCGAGGATCAAGGTGAAAAGAATAGACTAGCCAGAGAAAATGACGCTCTTAAGGCCCAAGTCCGACAGTTGAAGATAACCATCGATAAGCAACCGAGGAGCCGATCCGATGAACAATTGGTAAAAAGATTGGAAAGCGAAGTCAGAGAATGGCGGGATGAGCTAGGAAAAGCTGAAAATGTCATGGCAGAACTTAAAGCACAGTGGGCGACAAGAACCGAAGAGCGTCGCCAATACTTGAATCAGTTGAAAAGGGACCATGAGAAAATTGTTGCCAATTTAAAGAGAAAAGTAGTTGCCCTTGAAGGTAGAGCGGTTAGGCAGGCTAGAGACTTCGAAACTGAAAGCGGACATTGTTACAACTTGTTAGCCCAAATGGAGGCAGAAGTGCAACAGCTGCAAGACCAGCACTTGCAAGACTCCCGAGCTTTAAAGACGTGCAGCGATCAGATAAGACGCTTGCTCATAGAAAAGAAGCAAACAAAAGACAGGATTAGAGCCATTGCTCATGCTATTGTCAGGAGATGCCGGGTTTGTGAAGACATGACCCGTACTACTTTTATCTCAGCAGTGATGATCTATGTGAAGCGAACCATGAATGAGTTAGAGCAGCTTGAAAGGGATTTGGATCCCAGACCCGCGGCGAGGCCGAACGACGCCCCGCGGATACCTAAGTTTGAAGCACTAGAATATGCATAGTCCGTGTCTGTGAGTGTCTACCATTTTGAGTCAGTCTTTTGTACGTCCGTTATCTTTCTGGATTGAGTATGTTTGCAAGCTTAGAGTTTTTGTTTGCTTTCAGATTGCGTTTGTTAGTTTCTTTCCAAAACAAAAGATGTCGAGTTTGTAAGAGTCTGTTTATTAATGAAAGTTGAGCATTTTATTTCCACCCTTATTTTTACATTTATCTTCATGAACTACGCTTGGTTTGATTCGTGCGGGGTCACGATACGTAGGCAATCTCCATAAGATTCGACCATAACCGAAAAGAAAACAAAAAGAATGAAAAGGAAAATATAAGGAAAACCAAGAAAAATAGAAAGAAAGAAAAGAGCGGAAAAACAAGAGAGAGAAAAGAAAAAGCACAAGAGAGGGATAAGGCGAGGAGAAGAAAAATGAAACAAGGAATGAAATGCCGGGATGACGCATGCAATCGGGCAAACGCATAATAGAAAGGAATAACTGTATAAGTGCATTCATGCCAACGTGTGGTTGTTAAATCTGTTAAGACCTAATCGCTAACAAAGTGGTTGTCTAAATGTGTGATACCAGGCAGGTGGTTAATTGATTGGCAATTCTGGCAACTCATCCATACAACACCCGGTCAAAAGATCAAGTAAAAATGGCAGGGCAGGATTCGGAAATCAGCATCGTAGACCCTTCGAATGAGGTTGAGGTAACAGATGTGGGTGCTATGAAAGAAGAGATGAGGAAATTAAAAGCACAAATGGCTGAAATGCATCAGGCATGGTCGCAGGGACACCCAACACCACTATATCCTGCCAACCCATCTTACATCCCACCCTTGGCTCAAGCTCAGGAGCCTATCACTCCCCACGCATCTTCAGCTTTCCCTTCAGGACCAGAGTTATGGTACCACGTCATACGCTCCCCCAACTCCACCCATCAAACAAAACCCTCCACCACCCATGGTTCCCGTCTTTGTGGCACCTCCCCCAGCTCCACTACATAGATCATCCAGTGAACCGCTATTCCAAGCTCACGACACCCAATATTACCCTCCCGAACCCACTTTCAAAGCGCCTGAGCCATATACCTCCTCTCCCCATTTTGAAATCCCGGGAGAAGTTGAGAAACTGGTTAAGAATGCAGAACAAGAGGAGATGATTCGTAAAGTCAAAAGCCTGGAGCAATCCTTCAGGAACATGCATGATTTAGGAAACCAAGTTAGTGTCGCATACAAAGATTTGTGCCCTTTTCCTGATGTACAGTTTCCTACGGGGTTTAAAATGCCGAAGTTTGACTTATATGAGGGGCACGGTGACCCAGTAGCCCATCTGCGTGGTTTCTGTAGCAAAATGAGAGGGGCCGGGGGAAAAGATGAGTTGCTAATAGCATATTTCGGGCAAAGCCTGAGCGGTTCAGCGCTAGAATGGTACACGAGGCAAGACCCCGGCCGATGGTATACATGAGATGATTTGGCCCAGGCATTCATTGGCCATTTCCAATATAACCTCGAGATAGTCCCTGATCGTCTGTCATTGTTGAAACTAGAAAAGAAGCCTGGGGAAAGTTTTAGAGAGTTTGGTTTCCGCTGGAGGGAACAAGCTGCAAGGGTTTATCCTCCCATGCGGGAGAGTGAGATAGTAGATTACTTCTTGCAAACATTGGAACCTACCTATTTTGGTCATCTAGTGACATCTGTCGGGAAGTCGTTTAATGAAGTGGTAAAGATGGGAGCCATGATTGAAGAAGGATTGAAATCTAACAAGATCTTGAGCTACTCGGCGTTGAAAGCAACCACCCAGGCCATCCAAAGCGGTACTGGTGGTGTGCTGGGGAAGAAAGAAGAAAGAAAAATTTGCTACAATTGAAGCTAATATTTGGTCCAGGCACAATAATCGTCCACTCTACTACAACCAACCCAGACCCCACCACCCAAACTATCAATATACCCCATATGGTCCACCGCAACACTATTATCCACCACCAGAACCACACTTTTCTATTCACCACGCCCAGACCTACACTCAACCCCCAGTGCACTCGCAATGGCGTACACCAAGTCCCCAAAATACACAGCCACACCCACAAAACACCTATCCACCTCCCAGGGCTAACAGACCAGGAACCAGCTTCCGCCCAAACCAAGCTTTTAGAAATGAGAAGGCCCCAAACAAAAAAACATTTACTCCGCTGGGAGAATCTTACACTTCTCTCTTCCATAGATTGAAACAGTTGGGGATGCTGACCCCAGTTGAATCCAAAGCATCAAATCCTCTTCCCAGAAACCTGGACCACTCTGTTAGTTGCGAGTATTGCTCAGGGATGCCGGGGCACGATACTGAAAAATGTTGGAAGTTGAAAAACGCAATCCAAGAGCTCATTGATAATCTCCGTATTGAGGTACAGGCTCCAGAGGCCCCGAACATCAATCAAAATCCGTTACCAGCCCATTGTGAGGCCAACATGATCGAACTGATACATAAGGGGGCAGAGCCTAAGAAACCTTCGCAGGTGGTTATGGTGATTCGTTCTACTGAAACCAAAGAAAAGACAGTGAGTGCAAGGCCAGTGGTTTAGTTAAAAACAATAAAAGACAAGCCAGTGCTAGTAATGGGAGAGGGACCATTTGCGGCCGAGAAAAAGCAGGAGCCAGTCAAGATAGTGGTACCAAGGTCAGTATCCGCGGGCGTAGTGGTTGTGAAGGGAGTTTATGTAGAACCGGTTATCATAAAACCAGTAGTACAGTTACCCATGGTTGATAGCAAAGCCGTACCCTGGAAATATGACAAGGTAGTGGTGACATACAAAGGAAAGGAAATTGAGGAAGAAAGTTGTGAAGCACAGGGACTGACCCGGTCGGGACGTTGTTTCGCCCCCGAAGAGTTGAGAAAAGCTAAAGGCGCAAAAGACAATCCAGTGCCAGTTAAAAAAGCTGTAACAGAAGAAGAGGCAGACGAGTTTCTGAAAAAGATGAAAGGACAAGATTATTCCATTGTTGAGCAACTGAGAAAAACACCGGCCCAAATCTCGTTGTTGTCATTATTAATTCACTCCGATGAGCATTGCCGAGCTTTAATGAAGATATTGAATGAGGCTCATGTGCCTGACAAAATTTCAGTAAACCATTTAGAGACAATTGACAACAAGATCTTTGAAGTGAACAGGGTAGCATTTTCTGAAGATGAATTGCCTATGGAAGGCACAGAACACAAAAAGGCTCTCTATTTGACGGTCAAATGTGAAGGTTCAATGGTTACTCGGGCACTAATCGATAACGGGTCGAGCGCTAATATTTGCACGTTATCCACATTGAACAAGTTAAATATTGATGAGGATAGAATCCGCAAAAATAGCATTTGTGTTCGAGGGTTCGATGGAGGGGGAACAAACACGGTAGGGGATATTGTACTCGAATTGACTATTGGCCCAGTCGAGTTCACGATGGAATTTCAGGTGTTGGATGCTGCAGTATCCTATAATCTTTTGTTGGGTCGACCGTGGATTCATGCGGCAAAAGCCGTGCCCTCCACACTGCACCAAATGATCAAATTCGAGTGGGACAGACAAGAAATTGTGTTACATGGGGAAGATCCCACATGCGCCATGAATGATGCCATTGTACCCTTTATAGAGACCGAAGATGATAAGGGGCCATGGGTGTATCAGATCCTCGACACGGTTCCGGTGAGCAGGGTGCCTGAGGGTAAAAGCATGCCATGTCCCAGGATGTCAGCTGCGACCGTCATGGTAGTGTCAGAAATGCTGAATAACGGGTTCGTGCCCGGGAAGGGTTTAGGGGTTGAACTGCAGGGCATTACTCAACCTGTGTCTTTGCCCAAAAATCTGGACACCTTCGGGTTAGGGTTCAAACCAACAGCGGCAGATGTCAGAAAGGCCCGTAAATTGAAGAAGAAAGCTTGGGTGCTCCCTAAACCAATTCCTCGATTGTCCAGGTCCTTCGTCAGACCGAGTATTAAGAAACAATCATTGGCAAAGATGTCAGGTTCGTTAATTGAGGCGGATGGGAATTTGGATAAGGTGTTTGAGAAAGTATTTGCTGAAGTAAACATGGTTGAGGCCGGGGAAGGGTCAAGCAGAGCAGACATACAGTACATCGGACCACGTGCTAACATCAACAATTGGGAAGCTACTCCTCTTCCAGTTCGGAGGGAGTCGTGGTAGTGGGTTTTGTTTTCCTTTTTGTCACCTGGATTATTCCAGGGTTTGTAATCCAGTTGTTATGTTCCGTCCGTTTGGATGAGTTAAAACCTTGTTGTCTTTACGTTTAATGAAATGCAATTTTCTTCGTCCCTAATTCTCTTTCCATTTTCTTTTCTTTTCTTTGTACAGTTCTTTTTATGCTGATATCAATGACATGACATGCATGAGGAATCTTCGGCCCAGTTTTAAAAGCCAATCTAGTTCAGAAGTAATAATACAAGAGATCGAGTGTGATGATGGGGTGGATTGTAATAATGATGAAGCTTATGAGGAAATTAGTAAAGAATTAAGTCACTTTGAAGAAAAACCCAAACCTAACCTAAATGACACAGAAGCAGTTAATCTAGGGGACCAAGACAATGTACGGGAAACTAAAATAAGTGTTCATTTGGAGCCACAACTCAAGGAGGAGATAATTAAAGTATTGCATGAGTACAAAGACGTTTTTGCATGGTCATATGATGATATGCCGGGTCTAAGCACCGATTTGGTGGTTCATAAATTGCCCACTGATCCAGCACTCCTCCCTGTCAAGCAGAAGTTGAGAAAGTTCAAAACAGACATAAGTGTGAAGATCAAAGAAGAGATCACCAAGCAGTTTGAGGCAAGGGTCATTCAGGTTACACGGTACCCCACTTGGTTAGCCAATGTCGTGCCTGTGCCAAAGAAAGATGGCAAGACCAGGGTGTGCGTCGATTATCGAGACCTTAACAAGGCAAGCCCAAAAGATAATTTCCCACTGCCCAACATCCATATACTGATCGACAATTGTGCCAAACATGATATTGGCTCTTTTGTGGATTGTTATGCGGGTTATCATCAGATTCTAATGGACAAGGAAGATGCAGAAAAGACGGCATTCATCACGCCGTGGGGAACGTATTGTTATCGGGTCATGCCGTTTGGTTTGAAAAATGCTGGGGCAACTTATATGAGGGCCATGACAACTATCTTCCATGATATGATACATAAAGAAATCGAGGTATACGTGGATGATGTGATCGTGAAGTCTAGACAGCAATCCGACCATGTCAGAGATTTGAGAAAATTCTTTCAAAGGCTTCGCAGGTACAATCTTAAGCTCAATCCTGCGAAATGTGCTTTCGGGGGTGCCATCTGGGAAGTTGTTGGGATTTATAGTTAGCCGGAGGGGTATTGAATTAGACCCGTCAAAGATCAAAGCTATTCAGGAGTTGCCACCTCCAAGAAACAAAACCGAGGTGATGAGTTTGTTGGGAAGACTGAACTATATCAGCAGGTTCATTGCTCAGCTCACGGCAACGTGTGAACCAATTTTCAAATTGTTAAAGAAAGATGCCGCGGTCAAATGGACTGATGAATGCCAGGAGGCTTTTGATAAGATAAAGGGGTATTTGTCAAACCCACCCGTGTTGGTCCCACCAGAACCAGAGAGGCCTTTGATTCTATATCTGACAGTTGTGGATAGTTCATTCGGTTGTGTACTGGGGCAGCATGATGTTACAGGCAGAAAGGAGCAGGCTATCTACTATCTCAGTAAGAAGTTCACATCTTACGAGGTCAAGTATACTCATCTGGAAAGGACATGTTGTGCCCTAACTTGGGTGGCACAAAAATTGAAACATTACTTGTCATCTTACACCACTTACCTTATATCTCGCTTGGACCCGTTGAAGTATATTTTTCAGAAACCCATGCCCACAGGAAGGCTTGCAAAGTGGCAGATCTTACTTATAGAGTTCGACATTGTCTATGTGACACGGACTGCCATGAAAGCACATGCATTAGCCGGTCACTTGGATGAGAACCCCGTTGATGAAGATTATGAGACTTTGAAAACTTATTTCCCTGATGAAGAGGTAATGCACATTGAAGAATTAGAACAAACTGAGAAGTCGGGATAGAAACTTTTCTTTGATGGGGCCGCCAATATGAAAGGCTTAGGAATATGTGCGGTACTTATTTTGGAAACAGGTCAGCATTACCCCGTTACAGCTCGGCTTCGTTTCTACTGTACAAACAACATGGCAGAATATGAGGCGTGTATATTGGGATTGAGATTAGCTGTGGATATGGGTGTACGGGAAGTCTTGGTCATGGGTGACTCGGACTTACTGGTACACCAGATTCAAGGGGAATGGGAAACACGGGACTTGAAGCTTATACCGTATCGGCAGTGTCTGCATGAGCTTTGCCAGCGTTTTCAGGCCATAGAATTCAGACACATTCCAAGGATTCATAATGAGGTTGCTGACGCTTTGGCTACTTTGGCGTCAATGTTGCACCATCCAGATAAGGCCTATGTTGATCCATTGCAGATTCAAGTCCGTGATCAGCATGCTTACTGCAATGTGATAGAAGAGGAAATCGATGGAGAGCCATGGTTCCATGATATCAAAGAGTACATCAAAGCGGGAGTGTATCCAACGCAGGCCACCGGTGATCAGAAAAGAACAATTCGACGGTTGGCAAGTGGGTTTTTCCTTAGTGGAGGAGTACTGTACAAAAGAACGCCAGAGCTCGGTTTGTTGAGATGTATAGATGCACGGCAGGCCACAACTATCATGACTGAGGTGCATTCCGGAGTTTGCGGACCGCATATGAGTGGGTATGTTCTAGCAAAGAAGATTCTCCGAGCAGGTTATTATTGGCTCACGATGGAGCGAGATTGTATCAGTTTTGTGCGTAAGTGTCATCAATGCCAAATACATGGAGATTTGATTCATGCTCCACCATCAGAATTACATACGATGTCCGCGCCATGGCCTTTTGTTGCATGGGGCATGGATGTTATTGGGCCAATTGATCCAGCAGCATCAAATGGGCACAGGTTTATCTTGGTAGCTATAGATTATTTTACCAAATGGGTGGAAGCGAAGACATTCAAGTCTGTGACCAAGAAGGCTGTAGTTGACTTCGTGCATGCAAATATCATCTGTCGGTTTGGGATCCCAAAGGTAATCATCACAGATAATGGGGCTAATCTTAATAGCCATTTGATGAAGGAGACATGTGAGCAGTTTAAGATTGCTCACAGGCACTCTACTCCGTACCGTCCCAAGGCAAATGGTGCGGTTGAAGCGGCCAATAAGAACATAAAGAAAATACTCCGGAAGATGGTTGAAGGATCTAGACAATGGCACGAGAAATTGCCTTTTGCATTGTTAGGATATCGCACCACCGTGCGTACCTCGGTAGGGGCGACTCCTTACTCATTGGTATACGGTACCGAGGCAGTAATACCCGCAGAAGTGGAAATCCCATCTCTGCGAATCATTGCAGAGGCTGAGATCGATGATGATGAATGGGTGAAAAGCCGTCTTGAGCAGTTGAGTTTGATCGATGAGAAAAGATTGGCATCAGTGTGTCATGGCCAACTGTACCAACGAAGAATGGCAAGAGCATACAACAAAAAAGTACGTCCAAGGAAATTTGAAGTCGGGCAATCAGTACTGAGGCGGATCTTGCCTCATTGGGCTGAGGCAAAAGGAAAATTTGCCCCAAACTGGTAGGGACCATTTGTAGTAACCAGAGTGTTGTCTAACGGAGCGTTGTATTTGACAGATATGGAAGGAGAATGTGTAGAAATGGCCATCAATTCCGATGCGGTCAAGAGATATTATGTATGATTTCTTTATTTTCTGAATGTATCTGTTCGTATTTGGCATATCTTAAAGATTGAAATGATGAAGGCATTTTGTTCTGCTATCCAAACACTCTTATCCCTTGTTATCCCCTTCGAGCCTTACTTATTTTTCATACACCTCTTTCGGAATCAGCGGCACTATAAGAGAACACATGTGACGAACATAAAGAAAAGAAGGAAAGAAAAGAAAAGAAAAAAAGAAGAAAAAAAAGAAAAAGAAAAGAAGAAAAGGAAAAGAAAGAAAAGTGAAAAAAGGGAAAGAAGAGAAACATAACAACGTAGTCTCTATAAAGTGAACTACGTTTTACTTGATCCCGAAAGGGTACGTAGGCAGCCTTACTCCGAGGTTCAGTCATACCAAATAGAAATCCAAAAATCCCCAAGCAAGAAACTGGGGCAGAAGTGGTGATTGTTATGAAAGTTGGATTCCGAAAGTTGTAATTTGAACTCATTTGAATTGTTTTGAGCCTTTTATACCTTTCTTTCTAACTCAATCCAAAAGCCTATATTACGGACCAAAGAAAGACCTTATGATCAGTTTTGAGAAATGCCAAGATGAACAGGTAGGAATAACCCACGACAGGGGCAACACTCTGGTTCGAGCAAGAAGAACAAAAATAAATGAGAGAGTCTTATGGGTGAAAACCCTCACGGGCACCGTAAGGCGACGGGAGCTGAGAGAAAAATAAATGAGAGAGTCTTGTTGGTGAAAACCTTTACGGGCACCTCAAGGCGAAGGTGAGATAAGAAATGGAAAACTGAGAAAGGTCTGTTGATAGAAACCGTTTCGCGGTACCGCAGGGAAACAAGGTTAAGGTCTGGATAAATCAAACAAGTGATGGAAGTTCTGGGCAATGAGGTACGACAATTGAGAGTTTGTTTGGTTGGACAGATTGGGCTGATTAATCCAAAATGCATGTCATGACCATTGGTACTAGTTGTCTCGCTCAGATAAGTTTCTTTTCCTTCTCTTTTCAAACAGTCATCTGGTTTTGGATTCTTCTTATCCTTAACTCAAGAATCATTGCATTTCATTTTATTTTTAGGGTTTTATCTAGCTGAGATGTTTCAGTGCCAGTTTTGATCAATGCAAGCAGAAAGGACTTCAAAGTTCACTACCAGCTTCTAGAATTGTAAAGCACAACGTGGTCAGAGCATTTCAAAAACAACTTGATGTCAAGTGGAATACAGGGAATTAACGGAAGTTTCATCGGTGAAATGATTGGGGAATGTCGTGGGAAAGGCGAAAGACCAAACAAAAAGGTCAGAAAAGTGAAATAACATCAGGGGATAAAGCATTTAGGTAGCCAGAGGTTGGGAAATTTAAAAGTTGGTCAGAAAGTCAAGCGGTTCAGGGTCAGTGCGTGGAAATTAGTCAACACAAAGCAAGGCAGTGAAAGGAATTTTCAGCAAGAATGCCATCAACTAACCACCGTTTTAAACTGACGAAATTTTCTTTGATTGAGCAGGGGGAGAAAAGTTAGTTGTTGAAGAGGAATTCTCCAGGAAGGAAAAACAAGCACTAATCAGGATAAATGCAAGTTGTCAGGAGTCCGCCTGGAGAACAGAGACGTACTTTTCAAGTTTGACGTCAGGAGTCCGCCTGAAGAACGGAGACATACAGTTTAAATTTTAAAGTTAGGAGTCCGCCTGGAGAATAAAGACATTCAATTTCAAATTTAGCAATCAGGAGTCCGCCTGGAGAACAGAGACGTACTTTTCAAGTTTGACGTCAGGAGTCCACCTGAAGAACGGAGACATACAGCTTAAATTTTAAAAGTCAGGAGTCCGCCTGGAGAATAGAGACATTCAATTTCAAATTTAGCAATCAGGAGTCCGCCTGGAGAACAGAGACGTACTTTTCAAGTTTGACGTCAGGAGTCCGCCTGAAGAACGGAGACATACAGCTTAAATTTTAAAAGTCAGGAGTCCGCCTGGAGAATAGAGACATTCAATTTCAAATTTAGCAATCAGGAGTCCGCCTGGAGAACAGAGACGTACTTTTCAAGTTTGACGTCAGGAGTCCGCCTGAAGAACGGAGACATACAGTTTAAATTTTAAAGTCAGGAGTCCGCCTGGAGAATAGAGACATTCAATTTCAAATTTAACAATCAGGAGTCCGCCTGGAGAACAGAGGCATACATTTCAGTCTTTACATTTCAAGAGTTGAAGTTGGGAGCCCGCCCATAGAACAGAGGCATACATTTCAGTTTTTTCATTTCAAGCGTTAAAGTTGGGAGCCCGCCCAGATAACAGAGGCATACATTTCAGTCTTTTTATTCCAAGCATTGAAGTTGGGAGCCCGCCCATAGAACAGAGGCATACATTTCAGTCTTTACATTTCAAGTGTTGAAGTTGGGAGCCCGCCCATAGAACAGAGGCATACATTTCAGTCTTTTCATTTCAAGTGTTGAAGTTGGGAGCCCGCCCATAGAACAGAGGCATACATTTCAGTCTTTTCATTTCAAGCGTTGAAGTTGGGAGCCCGCCCATAGAACAGAGGCATACATTCAGTCTTTTCATTTCAAGTGTTGAAGTTGGGAGCCCGCCCATATAACAGAGGAATACATTCAGCATTAATTTTCAAGTATTGAAGTTGGGAGCCCGCCCATACAACAGAGGCATACATTTTAAGATCAAGTCAGAGGACAATAAAACAGAGGGTTACAATAGGAATCCCCAGCAGGAAACAATAAAAATCCCCAGCACCGGGAAGCAGAAGGTTGCAACAAGAGGTCACAGCACAAACTCAAGTGCATGTGTCAAAAAGAAGAAAAGCACCGGAAAAAATGCAAGCAGACAAGAAAGCAAGGCAACAAGAACAAATTGCAGTCTAGCCTAGCTTCTTGTTTTCTTTTAAGCACGGTGTAACAAGGAGATCGGTAAGCAGTAGTAATAGCATGCAACAACAGTAACATTGCAGTCCCACGGTAGTCCCAGCTACCAAAACTTCCCGAACTACATTGACCTGATTCCTGTTTAGCCTAGGATATGTAGGAAACCTTTGAAGCAAAGGTTCGGTCAAATCTTTTTCAAAAAAATGCTTCACACGGAGTACTCGGATGGGCAAAAATCGCTCGCTTTATCTTTGCACGGAGATTTTGTGATATTTTGGATAATTATTTGTATTTGTCTGTGTTTGTTTATTTGTTAAATTAATAAAAAATACAAAAATATGTCGCATTTGCATGTAGGATTTAATTCTATAATTGTTACTAATTAAATTTGTTTACAAAAAATGAAAATTACAAAAATAGGCATCTTTTGCATTTTTAGCATTTAATGTCCAAATATACAATTTTATGCTTAATTATTACTTAATTATGCGTTAATTGTTATTGGGAGTTAATTTGCGCTTTTATAACTTAATTTAGTTCTTAATAATAGTTTAAGTATTTTTATAATTTAGTTTTAGAAAAATAAAAGAAGAAAAGAGAGCGAAAATATAAAGAAAGTCGGAATTGGGCCTCTTCTTCGATTTCAAGCCACGGGCCCAAAAAATGGCCCAATATTCCCAAACGACCCAGTCCATTTCGAACTGGGTCGACCCAGTCCATAACCCAACACCCCTATTATTTTACAAACAACACAAAACAAAACAAAAACAAAACCCAAAAACCCTAAAAGACCTAAACCATCCGCCCCCCTCCTATCTTCTTCTTCTTCCTCAAGCTTCCTCAAGCACACAACCATGGCTGCCCTCGACCCCACTCCCTCACATCCAAACACCATTAACAAACACTCACGTCACACTCACACACACACGCACCAACAACTCCATAGCTACCCTCTTCCATCGAGCTTTGTCATCCATGGCGAGCTCAAAGCTCGTCCATAGCTGCCCTCAACTTCACGTCCAAGTAGACCAGTCCGACAAGGTGGAGCTCGACGTCCATGGCTGCTCGAGTTGGAGCTCGACGAACTATTGTTGCTGCTCACGCAGCTGCTTCAGCTGCCTTCGTCCCCGTCGGCTTCGTCGCAGCTACTTCTCCTCCTTCCTTCGAGCTACTGCTGCCGCGATGCTACTCACTTCATCGTTCCAATTGCTCCAGCTCCTGCCTCATCGAGTTGCTGCTGTTCGGCGTCGACCAGTTGCTGCTCCATTCCAGCTTGAGCTCACCATTGTTGCTCACGTTCCAGGCTGCCTTCGCGTCGAACAAATGACGAAGTTGCTACTGCCTCACTAACGTTGTGGCTGCTACTTCATCTTGCCTTCGTCTTCGTCGTCATTCGTTCGAGCTTTGGTCGAGGCTCGAACAGATTTGTTTACAATCGAGTTCGTCGTTGATTCATCTCCGGTTAGTTGTTTTTGAGTTTTGTTTTTGTCCAGGCTCCCCAAGAGCAAGGTGGGAAGTTCTTGGAGGGAAGGATGCCGGGAGTCTATTTGGAAACAGTCTCTCTACCCTAGGGTAGGGGTAAGGTCTGCGTACACACTACCCTCCCCAGACACCACTAAGTGGGATTATACTGGGTAGTTGTTGTTGTTGTTGTTGTTGTTGTTGTTGTTGTTGTTTTTGTCCATATTACGTTTTTATATTTCTAGAAGTTAAAATCGTTAAATGATTCTATTCTTGTTTTGTTTGTTCGTCGTTAAAATAATTTTTTTTAGTTTGTTCATATGTTTTGTTAAATTAATTTTCAGATTTCAAATGGTAAATTGATTAATTTGTTTTCATGTTTATTTCATGTTTGTTTTATTGTTTAGGTAAAAATTTGTTAGTTTAATGTTTGTTAGATTCAAATTGAAATTTAATTGATTATTTCTTCAATTTGTTTCATGTGTTTATGTATTTTTAGAAATTGTTAATATTGTTAAGTTCAAGCTTAAGTTCATAATTGTTTCTTCGTCGATCTTGTTATTTGTCTAAAAGAATTTAGTTGTGTTAAGGGAAATATATTGATTTAATCGTTTGAATCCATCATGTTTGTTGTTTAAAATATTTTCATTCATGTTCATACTTTGTTTGGTTGATCTTGAATCCGAAATTTGTATAGTTTGATTTCTTGTTTATCACTTATGATTATTTCTTGAATTTGTCTCATAATCTTGTTTAAGTTTAATATAGGAATTGTTTGTTGTGATGTTGTTAGAGTTGATTTTAAGTT
Organism: Nicotiana sylvestris; assembly: GCF_000393655.2. NCBI lineage: Eukaryota > Viridiplantae > Streptophyta > Magnoliopsida > Solanales > Solanaceae > Nicotiana > Nicotiana sylvestris. The sequence continues at coordinate 11,433,289 of NC_091060.1, forward strand.
CAATATTATTGAATTTGGAAATCTAAATATACTTGTTTGATTGTTGTTGTTGAATCTGAAAATAGGATTGTTTGTTGCTAAAAAATATTGTTCAATCAAATTTTAGTTGTTCTTTGTTGTTCAATTTGTGTTCATGTGATTTGTTGTTGAAGTGTTGAAGAAATCATGTTCATGTGATTTGTTGTTTAAATTTGTGTAGAAATTGGTCATATTGGCTATATTTTGGTTGAGTGTGATTAATTGATTTGTTATAGCTGATGGGGTAGTTTGGTAATTTGCAGTACGTTCAGGGGTAGTTTGGTAATTTTAGTAAGGTCGGAGGGGTAGTTTAGGAATTGTATATTTTGTAATTGTTTATATGAAGCATGGGGGACAAAATGTAATGGGGTGGGTTGTGATATAGTTGTTTAATATAAAGGGGGGACAAGACAAAATTTAGTGGGGAGGAATCTTGTATTTATTTATGTTAGGCATGGGGGACAAAAAATAATGGGGTGGTGTGATATATTTATTTAATGTAATGGGGATAAGTGGGAAGATAATGGGTTTGGTAGAGAAAATGGATTGATTTTAATTGATTAAAGGGTTGAGATTATATATAGGAAGTCTTGAACACAAGACACGGACAGATACGAGAGAATACAGAAGAAAAAGAACGAATCTGAACAGAAAGAAAATAAGAGAGAGAAAATTCCGAAAAAATATTTAAACTTTAAAAAAAAAACTAAAAAAAAATCTTTTGCTTTCTTTCATTGTTTGAAATCAGAATTAATTGTTTTTCATCAAAGCTTGAAGCTTTTGTTTTGAGTTTAATACTCCACCGGTTTTCAAACTCTGTTCCTGGGTTGTTACTGCTATTGGACTTTTGTTGCTGTGCTGTATTGTTATTACTGCGTGGCTGACTTTCTTCTTCTTATATTGGCAATACCAGGTACACAACTGTAATTTTGGCATTTTGTAAGCTGAAATGAAGAACGGAATGTTAAATTTTTAATTTAGTTTTAATTTTTTTTGTATTGTATTTAGATTATTCATGTATTATTATTCTGTCAATCACTGTCATTTGGCATAATTAGACATGTTATAGCGATATATTAAATAACGCCTTAACCGGATTATTAGGAAATATATTCAAGACGGATTACTAATTAAAACTGTTTAATAATCAAAATAGAAGAAATAACGTAAAAAATGGCGTTATTGAATCAGTTTGGCAAAAATTGATTAATTCCTTATTCATAAGGTTTTTTGTCAACATTAAGTTAATCGGAATCATGTAGTTAATTTCAGTTAAAACATGAATTAGTTTGCGAATCAAGTATTAGGACATGATGTGAATTAAAACAAAGTTAGTTAAGTTTAAATTGTTTAACTTTTAGAAATATGGTTTAGTAATCAAGTTTTTTTTTAATTTTCAGTATTTGTAAATAATTAATTTCAATAAGCTTAAGTCATACTAACAATATGTTTTAATCCAACTATGGGATAATTAGTTTTTTTTTTTACTTTTTGGGCAATTCCATGTTGTTCGTAATTATCATTTTAGTAATATTACTTTCCATTAATATTTGTTTTGAATTAGTAATTAATATGTTTTTTTTAAGTATGTAGAGATTGACTTCATAATTATGGACAGACTTAGTAATAATAAAGATGTAGTCATTAAAGGGTATTCATAAAATAAGGGAGGATCTCGCTAACAAATAAATAAATATAAATAATACAAAAAATTGCAGTCCTCCAATCTTATTTGTTTATTTTTTTATATAAGAAAATACCTAGATTTCAAGATGGGCGATTTAGTAAAATTCACGGTCTTACCTAATAATATCATAACGCGTAGTATTTAGGCACGCCTTTTAATAATTTAATTTTCTTAAAACTCGGGTGCACATTTATGTGACCCAAATCCAAATCTCAACAGAGTTGAAATGTGCCAACAACCACGGGTGCATTGATGTGACGTGGTTGGAGATGTATTTCCATGATGTTGCAATTCTTGAAAAAATATATAAATAATGACGAAAGCGGTTAAAAGTTAAAACTTGCACATTAGCTCATAATTGTATAAAATCAGATAAACAAGCCGAATATGACAGTTGAGCGACCGTGCTAGAACCACGGAACTCGGGAATGCCTAACACCTTCTCCCGGGTTAACAGAATTCCTTATCCGGATTTCTGGTTCGCGGACTGTAATACAGAGTCATTCTTTTCCTCGATTCGGGATTAAAATTGGTGACTTGGGACACCCTAAATCTCCCAAGTGGCGACTCTGAAATAAATAAACAAATCCCGTTTCGATTGTCCTTTAATTGGAAAAAACTCCCTTGTACCCCCGCGGGGGCGGAAAAAGGAGGTATGACAACGCGTAGGTGCTTGGGTAAGAGTATTTATTTTGGCTGGCTGTCCCCAATTGGGTGTGGGTCCTAACTGGTTGATCAAGACCGGCATGGTATTCCAATGCCCTAGGGTTGACATTTTTAGTGTCAGGGATTGGGCTGGGCTGGGGGGGCTCATTGTGGGTGCTAATGTGTGGCCTAGGGATTTCAATAGTGTCAGTTTCCTCGGGCCCCATTCCTGCCTTGTGTTTGGCGTTATGTTTGGGTTGGGGTCGTATGGAAAAGGTTACTGGGGATGGGGTTTTGTTTATTGGCTGGGTCATTGGGCCTGTTGTAATTTTTTGGTCTGGTGTTGTTTGACTTAGAATTGTATTGGACTGTTTTAGTTTATAGGAACTTACCTGAGTTTGCATCGAATATGTTTACTAGGGTTTCCAACGGTACTTGAATACAAATACATGCGTATCTTCTTCACAACGTAGAGGAGGTGCATGAGTCAATTTTTAGTAGTATGCCTAATTTCCTACCAACTTTTTCTAATATTCTTGTCATAGAACTCTGTAGGAAGCTGTGGAAGGCGAATCCATATAGCTGTGGTAGAGAGGGTAGCTTCTTGCTGTACAAATTTTGGTTTTCCATTTATGTACTGAAAGGAAATTCCCAGAGATAAACCATGGTCCAAGATGTAGTGCTTTAGCCATATTTTCTTCTAAACTAAATTTGATAATAAATAAATCTCATCCTAAGTCAATCAAGATTAACTGTTCAAATGGTTTCCATAAGTCAACTAGTATAGATCAAAGAAATTGGTGAGGCATTCTACGTCCAAAGACCTTTATGATAACAGAGAAGCGCCATTGGAAGTATATGCAGTTCTTGTCTTCCTAGGAAAGGGGGGTTGAGCCTTCAATGTTTTTCCCTTATCATCTTTGATGATCGTGGTGGCGTCTTCCTCGTAGTAATCAGCTTGGTGGATTACCGATTTATCAAGAAGTATTTCCTTATAGAAATATGGAGTTGTTTCTTCCACGTCCATATGGTTATTCTTGTCTGGTGGTATGATTGTTGTTATAGTGGTTGTATTCATGAGGGTATGTCCTAGAAAGAGAGTAGAACTTCTCTATCTAAACTCCTCGTGTATCTGTAAGTTCTATAGCCATTTTGTCATTTTATGAGATGAGCAACGATGCAAAAATGACAAATTCAATGCCATAGTTCAAAAAAGCATATGTGTTTTTTGCGAAGTAGACAAGTTTCGGAATAGGATTGTTTGGACATGGCGTTTTACAAAAAAATGTTGGCTAGATTTAAACAGCGCTCTCAAGTCTCAACCATTTGCATCTTTAGTATTTGAAAATTCAAATTATGAAGCGTTATAAAGTAATGATTTTACCAGTTGATGAGTCTTTTATCCCCTACAACCCCATCGATGGGATGTCGATGTGAGTGTTACACTTTATTATTCATATTTTACCCCTTTTAGCATATGTTTCACTGAATTTGTGATCAAATTGGTTTTGCTCTTTTTTGCTTTTCATAATTCTGGTCGAGGTCACTGGGTTTGTTGTTGTTATAATTCTGGTGTCGTGTCTTTAATTCTTTCTTCGTCATGTCTTATGGAGTAAGAAATAATCCATATTATAAGAAATAATCGTTTTATTAGAATATGTTCGTCTGAGTTTATGATCAAATTATTGGGGATTTTTCTATTCTCAAAGTTCAAGGCCGAGATGCTATCCATTGCACCATACTCGTTGGTGATGTTTTACTTAAAGTCTTAACATTGAAGTATATTTAACAAAGGGGATTGAGTTTCGAATACTGAACGTACTCAATATTTATCTCTTTAACAGCTCTTTCTCTCTCTACGATTGTGAACAGTGACAACTTTACCAAAGAAAGGAGCTCCCGCTCCATGGAACCTCCGACGACAGCTCCGCCGGAGCGCAATAACAAGCCACCTGATCCTCAAGCTGAGGCCTCCACCCACACGGAAGGAATTCTCCAAAAAACCAGCTACGCTACTGAAATTACGGTCCCTATCAAACCTAATTCTGCAATTCGACGAGGAGACCCCTCGGTCCAAGCTCAGAACACCACCCACAATGGAATGCCTGCTGTGATCTTCAAAGCCAAGGACTACTATGGAGTCATGGCAGAGGTGTCATCTGACAGTAGTAGGTAGATTCTTGAGGGTGAGACCACAAATCTATCGTATTAGAGCCGCCTTCGCGGAACAAATTCCTCTTAAAGGTACTGCCAGTATAGGACTTACGATAATCGAAATGTCTTTATAGATCTTATTATTGAAGAAGACTTTGACACAGTCCGTTTCAAAAGGGTGATTACAATTGAACGAATGCAAATGTGGTTGTCTAATTGGTCTCCTGATTGGAAACCCGAAGCAGATAGCCCCATTGTATCTCTGCCTGAGCTTCCATTCCATTGCCACACTTGGCATTATGTTAAGCAAATTCTCGGCCTTATCGGAACTCCTCTGGCTTTAGATAATGCAATAAATGGAAGAACTCGCTTTGGTATGGCTAAAGTAAGAGTGGAGTTAGATCTTACTAAGCCAAGGTTAAACAGTGTATGGGTTGGTCAGGAAGATGAGGATAGTCCATTGAGAGGTCATATGCAGAAAATTGAATATGAAACTTTGCCCAAATATTGTAAGCATTGTCAACTCCTGGGATATGCTGTTGAAGAATGTAGGGTGTTGGAGAGGAAGAGAAATGCTCAAATGAATAAAAATGATAAGGGAAAAAAAGAATGATGCAGGTAAGGATATTGAAAAGGGGGAAAGCAGTAAAGCAACGAAGAAGGATGGTGAAAATAAGAACAAGCAGGAAATACATGGGAAGAAAGAGGTGAACACTAGAGTAATTGTGCAAGAGAAAAATAATAAAGCTAAAGATGGGAAGAATAGGCAAACAATGAGGTTACAGATATCACAACTGAGCAGCATGAACAAGCTAATTTTGAAATAACAAAGGAGGATAAGAATTTAAAGGAAACATAAAAGTGGAAAAGAAGGAGGAGGAGAAGAGCAATTCAAAAAATTATCAATAAAAACTGCTACAACATTTAGTGGAAAGTGAACCTACTCTTAGAATTAATGCAGAGAACTGCCAAGAGAAAAGGAAGGCATTGAAAATGTTTCAGGAACTACTTATAATTTTAATAAGAAAAAAGGGTGATAATAGTTACTTCAGGTGAAGATGATACCATGAGGACTATAGCATAACCACAAAACTCTCCTATTCAAGTTCAAAATACTTTTCAAAAATTAACACAGGAAAATAGCAACACCAACATGGAGGATACTTTTATGCTTCAAAAAGACACAGAGAATGTTACACCAGTGCATTCTTAAAATGATCAAAACACTGCCGACTTCTTGCTCTCTAGTGGACGCCAGGAAGAATAGGAAGAACGAAGTGACTCTTCTGGAATAATGATCATATATTGGAAAGGGAAAAAAAGTTACAACAGATGCAACTGATACTAATGGAGAAGAGGTAGCAAAGAGCTTGATTGAAGCCTCTTCCGCTGCAAAAAATGAGCAGGATGAGGTATCGAAGCAAATTAAATTAATTGTAGAAAAAGATGGCTTATCTCCTAGAGATTTTCAAAACAAGCAGAAGAAAAGCCCCAAACAAACTGCACACTCTACACCTCTCACCAGAGGAAGAGGCAGAGGCAACAAAAAGCAATAACTTCTAAAGTTCCATTGATTAATACAATCATATGGAATATAAGAGGGGTTAAATCCAAGGGAGCATTTGATAGACTCATCAAACTCGTTAGAATACATAAAGTGTCTTTTGTAACATTACAAGAACCTTTTGTCTATAGTTCTAATATACAACATTTTAAAAGAGAATTGGGATTTCCAAATATAGCACTCAACTATAGTGGTAATATTTGGCGTTTTTGGGATTCTAACTTCAACTGTATAGTAGTAGATGATCATGTACAACAGATTACTCTACAAGTTCAATACATGATGACTTAGACTATTTTTTGGGTCACCGTTATGTATGCAAAGACAAAGGCAAGAAGGAGGAGAGAGTTGTGGAGTTCTATCTATCAACTCAATCAACAAATTCAAGGTCCATGGTCCACAATGGGAGATTTCAATGTAATTATGGAGGCCAGTGAGAAAAAAGGAGGCAGAAGACACAGATTAAGTAGTAGCTTAGATTTTATCAATCGTATGATAGATGCTGGTTATATAGGAAACCAGTTCACTTGGACCAATGGAAGAAGGAAGAGATACAGGGTTCTTAAAAGCTGGACAGGGTACTTTACAATGATGAATGGTCAGAGGCATTTTCTATAGTCTCAGTGAGGCACCTACCAAGAACAGGATCTGACCATAGTAACTATTGATGAAGTGTGTTATAAGTGATACTCCTCCTATTAGTTATTTCAAATATCTTAATTTCTGGACAGAACAAGAAGACTTCATGGAAATCGTCAAAAACAATTGGGACGAACAAGTTCAAGGCTCAGCTATGTATACAATCCAGCAAAAACTTAAAAGACTAGCACATTTTCTTAGTGCCTGGTCTAGAAATACTATAGGCAGTCTTTGATAAGATAAAGGAACTGGAGCACCAAGTTGAGACTTTGGAAGCTGAGTATGAACAAGATAATTCTGATTGTAATAGAGCCAAATTACAATGTCTCTACGCAAAACAGATTAAATAGATAAAAATGGAGACTTCTATGCTAAAACAAAAGGCAAGGGTCAAGTGGGAAGATGAAGGAGACACTAACACAAAATTTTTTCATAGTGTGATCAGACAAAAAAGGAAAAAAGCCTATCTACACAGAATTAAAAATGCACAAGGTCAATTGGTACAAGGAAATGAACCAATATCAGAGGCTGCAGTGCAATATTACAATCAATTATTCAACCAGCCTCAACAGACTACAGCTTTCTCAAAAGAGTGGAACCTCTAGTCACTGAAGATGACAATGATAAGCTGATTTCACATCCTACTATGGAGGAGATTAAGGAGGCAATAGATAGACTTCATCCTGATAGTGCAGCTGGTCCAGACGGATTTAATGGATTACTTTTTCAGAAATGCTGGCCAATTATTGCTACTGATGTTTCAGCTATGGTAGAAGAATTTTTTAATGGGAGGAAGATGTCTAAATAGATTACTCATACTTGTCTTATTTTGCTCCCAACAGTTCATGCTCCAACTTCCTTTGCTCAGCTTAGACCTATTAGTCTGAGCAACTTCACTAACAAAATAATTTCCAAAATCTTCTCCAACAGACTTGCAACTCTCATTCCTAAACTAATTTCTCCAAATCAATCTGGCTTCGTGAAAGGGAGGTTGATAACGGAGAATATTTTGCTGACACAAGAAATAGTTCAAGACAAAAAAGAAGAACAAAGGTGGAAATATAGTAATTAAGCTCGATATGGCTAATGCCTATGATAAAATATCTTGGTCATTTCTTATTGCTGTATTGAAAAAGATGGAATTCTCTGAGAACTACATTGATATGATATATAGACTTGTAGCAGATGTTTGGTATTTCGTAATAGTCAATGGTATTAGATATGGATTCTTCCATTCAACTAGAGGATTGAAACAAGGTGACCCTCTATCGCTTGGGCTCTTCATCTTGGCATTAGAATCTTTGACAAAAGCCTTGAACCATTTATGTGAAAAGGAAGGATACAAAGGCTACTCTATGCAACAAAGGGTCCTCAAGTAAACCATTTATGTTATGCAGATGACATAGTGATCTTCACCTCAGGGGACAAAGCCTCTATCAATATGATCATGAAGAATTTACATCAATATGAAGTAGTGTTAGGTCAAGAGATCAGTAAAGAAAAGAGCTTCTTTCTTACAGCTACATACACCTCAGAGAACAGAAGAAAAATGATCAAAAGGATCACTGGCTTTCAACATCAGTGCTTCCCTTTTAAATACCTCGGGTGTCCTATCTATCCAGGCAGAAAGAAGATTATTTATTTCACAGATGTTGCCAAAGTAGTGATTAATAAAATCAGTGGTTGGAAAGGAAATTAACTATCAATAGGAGGCAGGGGTAATCTCATAAAACATGTTTTACAGTCTCAACAATCTATACTATGGCATTTGTGTTTCCCCCAAAAAACAGTTCTAAAACAATTGGAGAAATACTTCTGCAATTTTTTCTGAGGACAAACTGAAGACAAAGAAATATCACTGGAGCTCTTGGAGTAAATTATGTTATCCTACCGAGGGAGGAGCAGGTTTTAAAAGGCTAGAAGATATATGCAAAGCTTTTAGTGCTAAAAGATGGTGGAGGTTTAGAGGAGATAACTTATGGTCACTCTTTCTAAAAATAAAATATTGTCAAAGAAGTCACCCTGTGACAAGGATAGTACAATTAGGACATTCTGCAGCCTGGAGAGATCTTACTATGATAAGAAATAGTGTAGAATCACAAATACTATGGAAGCTAAATGAAGCCAAAATATCATTTTGGTTGGATAATTGGAATGGTCAGGGACCTTGGCAGCTCTTATGAATTTTGAAGGCAGACCAGGAAATCTAATGGTTGAAGATTGTATTATAAATAATAACTGGGACATGGATTTCATTAACAGCATAATGCCAAATTACTTGGCACATGTCATATTTAAAACCCCTATCGGTGATAGAAACATAAAGGATCAACCAATATGGCAATTTACCACTTCAGGAGCTTTCTCATGTAGCTCCGCATGGGATATTCTTAGATAAAAAAAATGAAAAGCTGCAACTATTGAAAGAAATTTGGACAAAAACATCCCTTTCAAGATATCTTTTATGTTATGGAGGCTGGTTAAAAGAAAAATTCCTCTTGATGAAATTATTAGAAATTTTGGGCAAATTATTGTACCAAATTGTAGCTGTTGCAATCAACCCAAGGATGAAACTATTCAACATGTCTTTATCACTGGTGATCTTGGCACTAATATATGGAACTTTTTTTCAGGTCCTATGGGCGTCCATATGGGAGGTCAGAATGAAATCTTTATGATGCATAACTGGAATAGCACCAAGTGCAGGAATTCCTAGCAAAGGCTACTGGTCTAATCAATCTCAATATTTATATTCTGGGAATTATGGAAAACAAGATGCTCTGCCAGATATGAAAAAAAGAAAAGAATATCTACATCTAGAATAATTAGCGAAGTTCTATTCCATACGAAAGTTCTAATGAAGAAGAGAGAAATTATTTTTGACTTCTCATGGGATTGGCAAAAGATCTGTAGGGAGATGGAGTTTATCACTGTCAATCTTATATGTAGAATTGTAAATTGGACCAAACCTCCTGATTTACTGTTGAAGATAAATACTGATGGTAGCAGCAATAGCACAAACAAGACATCAAGACTAGGAAGAGTTGTTAGGAACAGAAACAGGGAGTTAATTCAGACATTTGTTAAAGCTCTAAAGTTCTGCACTAACAACTGTGTTGAAGTTGAGGCAGCTTCCTTTGCTGTAAATTAGTGTGTACTTATGAACAAGCAACATATTATCCTAGAATTAGATTCACAATTTGTGGTGTATATGTTACTAGGAAAGATCAATGTTCCATCGAGTCTTGAATATGCAGTCCAATCAATGAAAATTGGTATAATGAAGCAAAATATCATGATTCAATATTGTTATAGGGAAGCTAACCAAGTAGCTGATGCGTTAGCTAAACATGGTGCAACCTTACAATAATTCTACTCCCCTAAAATCTATTATAGGAAGGAAGATATGCCAGTAGAGGCCAGAGGTCTATACACTTTGGACAAAGCGGGAGTACCTTCTTTAAGAATCAAGAAAGCTAAATATAGTTTTATATTTCATCTTGCTTCCTAATGTATATGATGTTACAGTGTAACAGGACGAGCTTTTCCCATGCTAATTTTGTGGTACATAATGTAACCCTAGTTGTAGTATTAACACTAGGACCAAAACTTTTTGGCTGTTACTGGTATAAAGACACTAGTGTAGTCTTGTTTTGTGAGCTTAAAAGTGTAAATGAATTGGGGATACCCAATTCGCAAGTGTAACTCGAGGAGTAAGGTCTCATATCCCCTTCCTTTATGTGTTCATTTTTTGGATATTAATATACGAGGTAGGGGGTCAATGCCCCCCGCACCTACAGGTCAATATAGCTTGAGGTGAAACTGGCTTCAATAAAAAAATCTAACAAAGGGCATATAATACTTTGAAAATCAAGTGGCACATTACTTAGCGGCAAGTGATCCATATATTGATACGACTGTTCTATATACCTATTCGAAATCGAGCTTTATAGCATATGACGTACATTCTGCTCACAATCTTAATTTTAATTTCTTGTATGTCTGTATTTGCACATATCCTTGATTGGAATTAAAAAATTGATCTTGTTCGATACAACATATAACATTTGTATGTCTCGTGTTCGAGTCTTAGAAATGAAAAAGATTCTGATAATGAGTGCTTCTCCTTATATGAACCTCGGCTGCAATAGCAAAGTTAAGATTTTCATTAAGCGGAGTCAAAATATAAAGAAACAAACTCACCCAGAAGTCAAGGGGTGTCATTATATATATGTCACGACCCATTTTCATAGTAGGTCATGATGGCGCCCGACACCATTGTCAGGCAAGCCGACGCGGAAGTATAATTAAGTTTTCATTTTTACCTTTACCAAAACTAAGAGCAACATATTTCTCCGATTTAAAGTTGAGGTCAGAAATGATCAATACTATATCAAAGTGATAATACAACCCAAAAATAAATGTCTACTCGAGTGTGTGCCAAGACCTTCTGTCACAAGCTATGGTCAACTAGTAGAATATACAAAAGAATCGCATTATAATACTGTCTGAATCAGGATAGACAGCAAAAGTAATTACATAAGAAATACTTCTTCAGGTTGCCGAACGGCATGGAAGGGAAGCAACTCACCGTAGAAGTCTCGGGTCCGCTCAAGGATGCGCACCAGACTGGTAACCAGATCCACCTGCCTCAGATCCTGTACAATTAAGTACAAAAGTGTAGTATGAGCACCTAAACAACATGTACTCAGTAAGTATTCCGTCTAATCTCGAAGAAGTAGAGACGAGAAGTCGACTCGATACTTACTAAGGTCAAATAATATGAGCAGAAATTTTAATAAGCAGGAATAACACGAGGTATTAGTATTAATAAGCATGGAATGACAGTTCTTTTCCAAATATCATCATGAGTGTCCATATATATATATATATATATATTAAGCAGATATGAATATATATTAAGCAGATATGAAGTCCAGTCCACAAAGAAAGTGCTAAGGAAATCATGCACAAATAACACCGAGGGACGTACGGTCCGATCCAACATAAAAATAAATTGTGCACTGCTGAGGGTTGAATGACTCGAACCATAGATGCATCTACTACCCTGCTCGCGAATCACATGTGCAACGCGGTCAAATATAAATAAAATCATCACAAGCAGACAATAACGTATATCTGAGGAGTAGTCATTCACAGGAAATTCCCAAATTCTCTTTTAAGGACAAAATAGAATGAGGTTCCCTCACTAGTTGCATTTACCTTAATCAAATAATTTATACAACTCTGAATTTAACATCAAGTTATAAGAATATCACGTAGAGCATGCTTTTGGGCCCTAGACTACTCGAACTTAATATAATAGTCGCTACGCACGGACTCTCGTCACCTAGTGCGCACGTAACCCCCGCATATAATGGCAATTAATTCAATTATTACACCTATGGGGATAATCCCTCTTACAAGATTAGAAAGGAGACTCACCTCGCTCCAAAACGCACTTCCAAATATCAAGAACAAGTTCAAGCCCTCAATTCGGAGCCGAACAATCCCAAACTAGTTAAATGAAGTAAGAACTAGTCAATATAGACTCACAAGATCGAATTCTAGATATTTAAGCAATTTCCCAACCATTAACACAAGTTTCCTAAATTTCGACCCCGAGCCCACGTGCTCGGATTCCGAGATTTTTCGAAGGAAGTTGTTTTCTACAACCTAAGGATCAATAATATATGATTTCTAATTAATTCTATAACAATTTTCGTGGTTAAATCTAAATTATATTAAAACCCTAGGTCTTGCTCTAACCCCTTGACTTTACGTAATTTCTAGCGTTTAATCTACCTAATATACAAGTATTAAACTAAGGATGGGTGGAATAAACTTACCTCACAATGCTAAGTGAAATTCTTCTCCCCAAAGCTCCAAATATCGCCAATGGAAGAGTGAAAATGTGATAAAAATGACTTAAAACCCGTATTAAATGAACCTTACTGCCCAGCAATTTACGCATCTGCGGTCAGGGGACCGCATCTGCAAGAATGAGACCGCATCTGCGAAAAAGGGGTAGGGAAGGCTGGGACCGCTTCTGCGGTCTGAAGCCCGCATCTGTGGAGCTGCTTCTACGGCTAGGGAGCAGCATCTGCGGTTCCTGGCCTGGCCTGCCCTGGGCCGCTTCTGCGATGCACGGACCGCTTCTGCGGTCTCGCACCTACGGTCCACCAACCGCACGTGCGGTTATGTCAGAAGCAGCAACCTTCAGTCCTTTCTAAAAATTTTCACTTCACTCGAGCCTCGTCCGATTAACGCTCAGGGCTCCCAGGCCCCGCCCGAACATACCGACAAGTTTGAAATCAAGAGACGGACCTACTCAAACCTTCGGAGCACCCGAAAAAATGCTAAATCTAGGAATCACCCCCTAAAACCAAATGAATCAAACTTATGAACTTTAAGTTCTTAATTTTCCTCTAACGGGCCAAAGCGACCTAAAACTACTCGGATTGATACCAAATTTTATGGACAAGTCTTAAATGATATTTCGGACCTGTACCAAGCTTCGGAACCAATATACGGGCCCGATACCCATGAAATCCATCATTACTTAGTTTCTTTAAATCTTTAAAACTTCAAATTAACAATTTCTAATAAAAATTCATTACTCGGGCTAGGGACCTCGGAATTCGATTCCGGGCATATGCCCGGGTCCCATATTTTCCCACGGACCCTCCGGGACCATCAAATCACGAATCCGGATCCGTTTTCTCAAATGTTGACGAAAGTCAAACTTAGTCTTTTAAGAAAATTCTAAGAACTCAAAAGGGCATATATCACTCAAAATTCCTCCAAACCCCGAACTAAACATCCCCGCAAGTCGTAAATTAACTGAAGCAAGTGTGAAAAGTTTTATTTAGGGGAACGGGGTCTAAAAAGGCAAAACAACCAGTCGGGTCATTACATTCTCCATCTCTTAAACAAACGTTCGTCCTCGAATGGACATAGAAAAGTACTTGAGCTGCTGAATAAGTGTGGATATCTGCTCTGCATGTCCTCCTCGGACTCCCAAGTCGCCTCCTCGACCGGTTGGCCCCTCCACTAGACCTTTACCGCAGAAATCCTCTTGGACCTCAACTGGCGATCCTGTCTAGCAATAATGGCAACTGGCTCCTCCTCATGACCCAAACTCTCATCCAGTTGGATAGTACTGAAGTCCAACACATGGGATAGGTCGGCATGATACTTTTGAAGCATCGATACATGAAAAACTGGATGAACTTCCGATAAGCTGGGGGTAAAGCAAGCTCATAGGCAACCTCCTCAACTCGCCTCAACACCTCAAAGGGACCAATAAACCTTGGGCTCAACTTGCCCTTCTTCCTGAACCTCATAATGCCCTTCATTTGTGAGACCTTCAAGCGAACCTTCTCGCCAACCATAAATGATACATCACATGCCTTCTGATCCGCGTAACTCTTCTGTCTGGACTGAGCTATGCGAAGCCTTTCCTGAATCAACTTTACCTTATCCAAGGCATCCTGTACCAAATCTGTAACGTACAACTTAGCCTCACCGGGCTCAAACCACCTGATAGGAGAACGACAACGTTGACCATATAAAACCTCATATGGATCCATCTATATGCTGGACTGATAGCTGTTGTTGTACGCAAACTCCGTTAAAGGCAAGAACTGATCCCACTGCCCTCCAAAGTCAATCATACATGCTCTAAGCATATCCTTTAAAATCTGAATTGTCCGCTCCGACTGCCCGTCAATTTGAGGATGGAATGTTTTGCTAAACTCTACACAGGTCCCCAACTCACTTTGAACGGCTCTCCAGAAATGGGAAGTGAACTGAGGGCCTCTGTCTGATATGATGGAAACAAGCACACCGTGCAATCAAACTATCTCCCGAACATAAATCTGAGCATACCTCTCCGCTGTATAAGTAGTCGCCACTGGAATGAAGTGAGCCGACTTGGTCAACCTATCCAAAATGACCCATACTGAATCAAACTTCCACAAGTGCGGCAACCCAACTACGAAATCCATGGTGATGCGCTCCCACTTCCACTCAGGGATAGACATCTGCTGAAGTAGGCCACCCGGCCTCTGGTGTTCATACTTGACCTGCTGGCAATTCAAACATCTAGCTACATACTCCACTATGTCTTTCTTCATTCTCCGCCACCAGTAATGTTGCCTCAAGTTACGATACATCTTCGTGGCACCCGGATGAATGGAATACCGCGAACTGTGAGCCTCTTCTTGAATCTTTTCCCTTAGACCATCAACATTATGAACACATAGACGGCCCTGAAGCCGGAAAGCACCATCCTCATCAATAGAAACCTCATTGACACTTCCCTGAAGTACCGTCTCTCTGAGAACTGCCAAATGTGGATCATCGAATTGTTGGGCCTTGATCTTCCCCAATAATGAAGACTGAGCAACTACACATGCTAGAACTCGGCTAGGCTCTGAAAGGTCCAACCTCACAAGTTTGTTAGCCAAGGACTAAATGTCCAAAGCTAGTGGCCTCTCCGCTGCTGGAATGAATGCCAAGCTACCCATACTCTCTGCCTTTCTGCTCAAGGCATCCGCGACCACATTCGCCTTGCCCGGATAATAAAGAATTTTGATGTCATAATCCTTCAGCAACTCAAGCCACCTGTGCTGCCTCAAATTAAGATCCTTCTGCTTGAATAAATGTTGTAAGCTGCGATGATCAGTATAAACCTCACATGACACCCCATACAGATAATGCCTGCATATCTTAAGAGCATGAACAATCGCGGCCAACTCTAGATCGTGCGCAGGATAATTCTTCTCATGAACCTTCAGCTGACGCGATGCATATGCAATAACTCGCCCCTCCTACATCAGTACACATCCTAAGCCAACGCATGAAGCATTACAATATACCGTATAAATCCCCGAGCCTAAAGGCAATACAAGGACTATTGCTATAGTCAAAGCTGTCTTGAGCTTCTAGAAGCTCTCCTCATAATCATTAGACTAACGGAATGGAGCAGCCTTCTAGGTCAATCTAGTCAGAGGTGATGCTATAGATGAAAGCCCTACACGAATCGTCTGTAATAACCTGCTAACCCTAGGAAACTCCTGATCTTGGTCACTGAAGTAGGACGTGGCCAACTCTGAACTGCCTCAATCTTTTTGGGATCCACCTGAATGCCCCATCCTGACACAACATGCCCCAAGAATGCCACTAACTCTAGCCAAAACTCACACTTGGAGAACTTATCATATAGCTTCTGCTCTCGCAAAGTCTGAAGCACTACTCTCAAATGCTGCTCGTGCTCCCCCAAGCTATGTGAGTACATCAAGATGTCATCAATATAGACGATGACAAACAAATCAATATAAGGCCTGAATACCTTGTTCATCAATTCCATAAATGCCGTTGGGCATTAGTCAAGCCAAAGGACATCACCAAAAACTCATAATGACCATATCTAGTCCGGAATGCAGTCTTCGGAACATCAAAGTCCCGAATCTTAAGCTGATGATACCCTGACATCGGGTCTATCTTAGAGAACACCCTAACACCCAGCAACTGGTCAAACAAATCATCGATACGAGGCAACAGATACTTGTTTTTGATGGTGACTTTGTTCAACTGGCGGTAATCAATGCACATCCGCATGGTCCCATCCTTTTTCTTCACAAATAACACCGGTGCACCCCATGGCGATACACTGGGCCTAACAAACCCCTTCGCCAATAGCTTCTCAAGCTGCTCTTTCAACTCCTTAGGAGCCATACGATACGGTGGAATAGATATAGGCTGGGTGCCTGGAGCCAAATCAATACAAAAATCAATATCACGATCCAGAGGCATGCCAGGAAGGTCAGAAGGAAAAACATCGGCGAACTCTCAAACCACTGGAACTGAATCAATCGTCAGAGACTCTGCGGTGGTGTCTCCGACATAAGCTAAATAAGCCAAACACCCCTTCTCAACCATATGCCGAGCCTTCACGAAAGAAATAACCCGACTAGGTGTATTGATTGCGGAACCCTTCCACTCTAACTTCAACAACCCTGGCATCACTAGTGAAACAATATTGGCATGGCAATCGAGGACGGTGTGATATGGAAATAACCAATCCATGCCCAGGATGACCTTAAAATAGATCATATCAAGCAACAAAAGATCTGCTCTAGTCTCGAAATCAGAGAATATGACCACACAGGACCGGTAGATCCGATCCACAACCACAAAATCGCCTACAGGAATAGACACATAAACAGGAGTGCCCAAAGGTTCAGGAGAAATAACCAGGAATTGAGCAAATAGAGATGATACATATGAATAAGTAGACCATGGATCGAATAATACCGAAGCATCCCTACCACCGACAGAAATAATACCTGTGATTACAGCATCTGAGGCCAATGCATCTGGCCTGATCGGAAGGGCATAGAATCTGGCTGAAGTCCGGCTGGCTGGCCTTGACTTGACTGAGCAGTAACTAGATGACCTCTCCCTGCCCGACCTCCACCTCTAGGATGACCTCTACCAGCTTGCCCTCCACCTCTAGGTGGCTGGGCAGCTGATGCTGATATCATGGGCTGCTGACCCTGATGCACTGCCTTGCCCCGAAGTCTGGGGCAAATTTTCTTCATGTGACCCAGATATCCACACTCATAGCATACTCTCGGTACCATAGCCTGCTGCCCTGAAGTCTTAGCCTGCTGCCCCGAATACCCATTGAAAAGACCTGGATGGCTGGTGGGCGATATGAACTCTCTGGCACGGCACTGAAAGGAGCACTGGAGGGACCCTGATATCCAAAATACCCACCGGAGGAACCCTGACTAGCTGGTGGGTGGTAAGAACTCTTCGGCATCGCACTGAAATAAGGCCTCACTAGAGCACCTCGGGGAGGGGGTGGTGGCGCTGAATGTGGGGGCCTACTGGGCTGACCCCTCATGAAGTGACCTCTACCCCTAGTTGGGTCACCTTTGAACTCTCCTGAAAATCTAGCCCTCTTATCTTGCTGCATCTGCTCTCTACCCTTCTGGCGATACCCCTCAGTCCTGCGAGCAATCTCAATCACTAGTTGATACTCAATACCCATCTCCATCTCTCGAGCCATGCCCAATCGAATAGTAGGGTGCAACCCCGCAACAAATCTCCGCACTCTCTCTACATCTGTGGGAAGTATCATGAGTGCATGGAGAGACAACTCGGGGAACCTTGCCTCATAATCAGTCACTGACATCTGACCCTGCACAAGATGCTCAAACTGATACCGTAGCTCTTCCCTCTTAGAGGGTGGAATATACCGATCCAGGAATAACTGTGTGAACTAACCCCAAGTGAGGGAAGGAGAACCTGCTAGTCTGCCAAGAACATAGGACTGCCACCATCTATAGGCCCTGCCCTCAAGCTGAAAAGTAGTGAAGTGAACTCCATGCGACTCCAATATCCTCATGTTGTGCAGTCTGTCCTTGCACCTATCGATGAAGTCTTGGGCATCCTCATGTCGCTTAGCCCCAAAGATGGGAGGGTGAAGCCTAGTCCATCTATCCAATAACTTATGCGGATCACCATCCGCAGCTGGCTTGGGCTAGGGTGCCACTGCAGCAACTGGCTGAGCCCCATCCGCGGGTATTGCACTCGGAGTCTGATACACTGTAGATGCATGTCCTGGAGCTTGAGCAGTAGGGTCTGTGCTCCCCCTCCTGCCTGCGAGGTTGTTGGGTCTGCTGGAAATAAACTAGCCCGAGTCATAAAATCCATGAACCGTAGCATACGGACCATGACCTCTTGAAATCCCGGTGCTGTCATAAAGTTTGTCGGGCTAGGCTCAGCCACGGGCACCTCTCCCTGCTCCTCGATAATAGGATCTCCCGCAGGATCCACTGGTGGTGCTACAGGAATAACTCTGGGATACCCTCTTACCCTACCATGGGCTGGTGCCTTCCCCCGGCCTCTACCTCGGCCTCTAGCAATGGGGGGAGCAGCTTCTCCCGGGTCCGGAACATCAACCGTGCGTGTCCTCACCATCTGTGAGAGAATAGAAGAGGGAATTTAGTATACCAACCACTGCACGATAGGAAATGAATGAAGAGTAGCCTTTCTTAATACCCTATAGCCTCTCGAAGATAAATACAGATGTTTCCGTACCGATCTACAAGACTCTATTAGGCTTGCCTATGACTTGTGAGACCTACATAAACCTAGTGCTCTCATACCATATTGTCACGACCCATTTACATAGTAGGTCATGATGGCGCCCGACACCATTGTCAGGCAAGCCGACACGGAAGTATAATTAATTTCTCATTTTTACCTTTACCAAAACTAAGCGTAATAGATTTCTCCGATTTAAAGTTGAGTCAGAAATGATCAATACTGTATCAAGGTGATAATACAACCCAAAAATAAATGTCTACTCGAGTGTGTGCCAAGACCTGGTGTCACAAGCTATGGGAAACTAGTAGAATATACAAAAGAATCGCACTATCATATTGTCCGAATCAGGATAGACAACAAAAGTAATTACATAAGAAAGACTTCTTCAGGCTGTTGAACGGAATGGAAGGGAAGCAGCTCACCGTAGAAGTCTCGGGTCCGCTCAAGGATGCACACGAGACTGGTAACTAGATCCACCTGCCTTAGATCTTGTACAATTAAGTACAGTAATGTAGTATGAGTACATAAACAATATGTACTAGTAAGTATCCCGTCTAATCTCGACGAAGCAGAGACGAAAAGTCGACTCGATAATTACTAAGGTCAAATAATATGAGAAGAAATTTTAATAAGCAGGAATAACACGAGGTATTAGTATTAATAAACATGGAATGATAGTTATTTTCCAAATATCATCATGAGTTTCCATATATATATATTAAGCAGATATGAAGTCCAGTCCACAGAGAAAGTGCTAAGGAAATCATGCACAAATAACACCGAGGGACGTACGACCCAATCCAACATAAAAATAAATTGTGCACTGCCGAGGGTCAAACGGCTCGAACCATAGATGCATCTATTACCCCGCTCGCGAATCACACGTGCAACACGGTCAAACATAAATAAAATCATCACAAGCAGACAATAACGTATATCTGAGAAGTAGTCATTAACAGGAAATTCCCAAATTCTCTTTTAAGGACCAAATAGAATAAGGTTCCCTCACTAGTTGCATTTACCTTAATCAAATAATTTATACAACTCCGAATTTAACATCAAGTTACAAGAATATCATGTAGAGCATGCTTTTGGGCCCTAGACTACTTGAACTTAACATAATAGTCGCTACACATGGAATCTCGTCACCTAGTGTGCACGTAGCCCCCACATATAATGGCTATTAATTTAATTATTAAACCTATAGGGACAATTCCCTCTTACAAGATTAGAAAGGAGACTCACCTCGCTCCAAAGCGCACTTCCAAATATCAAGAACAAGTCCAAGCCCTCAATTCAGAGCCGAACAATCCCAAACTAGTTAAATCAAGTAAGAACTAGTCAATATAGACTCACAAGATCTAATTCTAGCTATTTAAGCAATTTCCCAACCATTAACACAAGTTTCCTATATTCCGACCTCGGGCCCACGTGCTTAGATTCCGAGATTTTTCGAAGGAAGTTGTTCTCTACAACCTAAAGATCAATAATATATGATTTCTAATTAATTCTATTACAATTTTTGTGGTTAAATCTAAGTTTTATTAAAACCCTAGGTCTTGCTCTAACCCCTTGATTTTACATAATTTCTAGTGTTTAATCTACCTAATATGCAAGTATTAAATTAAGGATGGGTGGAATAAACTTACCTCACAATGCTAAGTGAAAGTCTTCTCCGCAAAGCTCCCAAAATCGCCAATGGAAGAGTGAAAATGTGATAAAAATGACTTAGAACCCATATTAAATGAACCTCACAGCCTAGTGATTTCCGCATCTGCCGTCAGGGGACCGCATCTGCGAGAATGAAACCGCATCTTCGAAAAAAGGGGGAGGGAAGGCAGGGACCGCTTCTGTGGTTTGAAGCCCGCATCTGCGGCTAGGGAGCCACATCTGCGGTTCCTAGCCTGGCCTGCCATGGGCCGCTTCTGTGATGCACGGACCGCTTCTACGATCTCGCACCTGCAGTCCACCAACTGCAAGTGTGGTTATGACAGAAGCAGCAACCTTCAGCCCTTTCTCAAATTTTCCACTTCACTCGAGCCTCATTCGATTGACGCTTGGGGCTCCTAGGCCCCGCCCGAACATACCGAAAAGTCTAAAATCACAAGATGGACCTACTCGAACCTTCGGAACACCTATTACAATGCTAAATCTAGGAATCACCCCCTAAAGCCAAACGAATAAAACTTATGAACTTCATGTTCTTAATTTTCCTCTAACGGGACAAAACCCCCTAAAACTACTCGGATTGACACCAAATTTTACGGACAAGTCATAAATAATTGTTTGGACCTGTACCAGGCTTCGAAACCAATATACGAGCCCGATACCCATGACTTAGTTTCTTTAAATCCTTAAAACTTCAAATTAACAATTTCTAATAAAAATTCATTACTCAGGCTAGGGACCTCGAAATTCGATTCCGGGCACACGCCCAGGTCCCATATTTTCCCACGAGCCCTCCAATACCGTAAAATCATAAATCCGAGTCCGTTTTCTCTAAATGTTGATGAAAGTCATACTTAGTCTTTTAAGAAAATTCTAAGAACTCAAAAGGGCATATATCACTCAAAATTCCTCCAAACCCCGAACTAACCGTCCTCGCAAGTCGTAAATTAGCTGAAGCAAGCGTGAAAAGTTTTATTTAGGGGAACGGGGTCCAAAAAGGCAAAACGACCAGTCGGATCGTTACAATATATATATATATACATATTTTTAAGAAAATTACCGAACTTAACAGAGTAATTTTTCGACGAAGGGGTGTTAGACACTCCTTGGGTGCATGTGGCTCCGCCACTGCTCGCCTGGCGTGAATCTGAATTAGACGAATCCCAATGTGAGTAGCGCACGTCGGGTTTAAAACAAAAAATATATACTATTAGTTCTTCTATAAATTAACTTTGCTCACACTTAAGTTATCTTTGTATTACTGTAACGACCCGACCGGTCGTTATGAACTTTTGCACTTTGATCGTCAGTTCTTGGGCATGACTTGACCCGTGTGGTGGATTATGACTTATGTAAATCATTGGTTTTGGTTTTCAGGGTAATCGGAATGAATTTGGAAGAACAGTTCTCAGTTTGAAGCTTGAAATTTGAAAAGTTTGACCAAGATATGACTTGTTGGTATATGATCTCGGATCAGAATTTTTATGATTTGGTTAGCTCTGTTAGGTGATTTGGGACTTAGGAGCGTGATTGGAATGCATTTTGAAAGTTCGTGAAAGGTTTGGGCTTGAATTGGCGAAATTGAGATTTTGGGATTTTCCGGTTGATAGGTGAGATTTTGATATAGGGGTCGGAAAGGAATTTCGAAAGTTACAGTAGCTCTGTTGTGTCATTTGTGACATGTGTGCAAAATATTAGGTCATTCGGACGTGGTTTGATTGGTTTTTTGATCAAAAGCGTAATTTGGAAGTTCTTAAGCTTGAATCCGATGTGATTTTGGTGTTTTGATGTTGTTTTGAGCGTTCTAAAGGTTGGAACAAGTTTGAATGAGCTTATGGGGTATGTTGGCATGTTTGGTTGAGGTCCCGAGGGCCTCGAGTGAGTTTCGGATGGTTAAACGGATCAATTTTGGACTTTGGACTTGGCAGTTTTTGCTGGTTTTGTGTTGGAGACATTTGTTCTTCGCGTTCGTGGCCAGGGACCCGTGTTCGCGAAGGATGTTTTTCTGAGGCGACGATTTTTTCCTTTGCGTTCGCGTTTCGTGTGTCGAGTTCGTGATGTTGGGATGTTTGATTCTCCGCGTTCGCGTGGTTTGTGTCGCGTTCGCATAGAGTAAGTGGGAGCAGATGGGGTTCCAGCCTTTTTGTGCTATGCGTTCGGCGTAAGTAGGTCGCGTTCGCGTAAGGGGAAATTTTGGTCAACGGATTTTTGTGCTTCGCGAATGCCAGGCTTTGACCGCGTTCGCGAAGAAGGTTTTCTATACCTGGGCAGAATGTTTAAATAGCCATTGTCCACGATTTTGGGGCTAACTTTCACCATTTTTGGGAAATTTTGGAGCCTTTTGAGACGATTTGAAGAGAGATTCAAGATATAACACCTGGAGGTAAGATTTTTGAACTCAATACTCGATTCTATGTTGATTCTTACTTGTTTAATCATGAAATATGTGGAAATTGAGGCCTAAAATTGGGAAATTAGGGGTTGATTTTGGAGAGTGTAAATTGGGAATTTGACAGGTCAATTGAGGTCCGAATTTGATGTTCTGGGTATGTATAGACTCATGAGAGGATGAGGATTCCATTGATGTTAATTTTGTCGGATTCCAAGACGTGGGCCCAGGGGCCAAGTTTGAGCAATTTCGAAATTTTTTATGTAAATTGGATATTTTCGAGTGGGCCTTATTTCCTTAGCATATTTTAATGATTATGTACTGATTGTGGCTAGATTTAGAGCATTTGAAGGTTGATTCGTAAGGGCAAAGTCATCGCGGGCTAGAGTTTGGACCGGATCGAGGCGAGTAATGATTATAAATGATGTTCTGAGGGTATGAAACCCTGGATTGCACATCGTTGTGCTATATTGAGGTAACACATAC
Source organism: Nicotiana sylvestris (assembly GCF_000393655.2). NCBI lineage: Eukaryota > Viridiplantae > Streptophyta > Magnoliopsida > Solanales > Solanaceae > Nicotiana > Nicotiana sylvestris. Next base: position 11,456,662 of record NC_091060.1, read on the forward strand.
GCTAGATGACGAGCGTGGGGCCGTGCACTATTGAGGATTGTGACCTAGTCCATCCCGAATGACTGTTGTACTGTGTATTTGATTGAAAACTATTTGTTATCATCCTGTTTTGGGCCTTGTGCCATATTTGGGCCTCGTGCCAGCTAGTTGAACCCTTTGGGGATTTTTATTGATATTTCCTCACTGTTTTGACTTTAAACTTGTACTCAGTCATGCTATATTCTACAGTTTTCAAACCTCAGCCATGTTTAGTCTGATTTAACACTTGAAATGATATTTCAAATAATATTTTGGTCTGAGCATCATGTTTTACTGTTGCCCGAGTGGCTTATGTGATTTTCGCTGAGTAAGGTCGAGGGCCTCTGTTGTGAGGATACTTTTGGGTCGGGCTGCATGCCGCAGCGGTGATACACTAATTATGATTATGAGGCCGAGGTCCTGAAATATGTACACCACAAGGTGGCTTTATTGATGTGAGGCCGAGAGCCTAGTGATGTATGCCACGAGATGTCTTGATATTGCGCTTGGGCCGTAAGGGCCACCTCCAGGAGTCTGCACATCCCCAATGAGCACGGATACCCATTGTGATATGAGATTGAGCTCGAGGGCCTGGTATTATTCTGAGATGTTGCCCGAGGGGCGGATTTATTGATATGGTGCCCGAGGGGCGAACCTGTATGTGTTTATCGTTTCTTAATTGCCTGCCAGATTACCTGCTTAACTGTTGAAAAAGGTTTTTCATGAAGTTAAATTTGAGTTAAAGGATTTTTACTTATCTTTCACTGGTTTATTGTTTTTAAGGGTTTTACTGCTTCATTATAGCATGCCTTGTGCCTTACGTGATTTCCTACTTTCAGTCTTTATTTATGATTATTACTCATTGAGTTGGAGTACTCACTTTACTCCCTGCACCTTGTGTGCAGATTCAGGCGTATCTGGTCCCGCTCCCGAGTACTGATCATTTCCAACTCAGGTGGATCCGAGGAGTCTCTAGGTAGTTGTCGGCATCCACAACCCAGAGTTCTTCCCTATCTTATTTCTTCATGTTCTTAGTTCCTGTATTATACTCTGTAGTTCGGTTTGGAGTATTTTGGATTATTTAGATGCTCATGACTAGTGATACCCCGGTATCGAGCTGTATTGGGTTGTATTCCGCAAAATATGCTATCACCTGTTAACTTTGGATTATCTTATCATGATTTAGATTTATTTCTTATGGTTTAACTGCTAATAATTGGAAATGGGAAGTGTCGGTTGGCCTTGTCTTCACGAGAGGCGCCATCACGGCCGTGTCCAGATTTCGGGTCGTGACAGGTTGGTATCGGAGCCTAGGTTACATAGGTCTCACAAGTCATGAGCAAGTTTAGTAGAGTCTCGTAGATCGGTACGGAGACATCTGTATTTATCCTCAGGAGGCTGTAGAACCTTTAAGAAAAACTTCATATTCTTGAATTCTTATCGTGCGTCCTTGATTCAGCTTGAAAAGTAATTCTTTGAATTTCTTCCACGCGTTTGTATGCGCGCATGAGTGCTCAGTATCCGATGTGCATCGATGGCTTGTGATTCCCCGATCAAGGGGCGAGATATGATCTCTGTGTGTTGATGTTGGGCTAGTACAGAAGACTTGAGGCCGGATTTTTGCCTATAGCTCGAGCCTTGAGCTATTGATTCCGTGAGTGCGTGCTTCTGGATCTATATGTTCTGTTGTGTCCCTATTAAGGGGAGTAATGACTGGACAGCTACGTGATGAGTATGTTATGACTGCGAGGCATATTCATATGATTTGGGAATGACGAGAAGGGTCTGCTGGAGGATTGAAGAACTATTAAGTACTTGATTTTCATCTCGATTTGAGGTATAGCCCCGAGTTATGGGTATGTGAAGAATCTTTTCATGTGTTCTAGTTGGGAGTGAAGTGAATTTCATGTTGAGGTATGAGTTCAGACTCAGGAAGATTAAGTGACTGCGTAATGTTTATGATGGTGGAAGGTATACAAAAATGTTAGTTTGAGGCAAAGTAGGTGGGGTTATCTCCTACGGATTGATCTAAAGTTTGTGTAATCCCTTGTGTCATTTATTGGAAGATCTCTATTACCAGGGAAATATATGTTTTACAATTTGAATTTGGGTTGCTCAAGAGAGTAGGCTTGACTACTACGAGAGTGAATGCGAGATTTGCAGAAGATATAAAGTACCAGATGGTCTGTGTTCCACGAGCTTATGAAGGATTGAGTTTAATCTCACTATGGTATTATGGCAGCAATAAAGTATATGTGTTATGAGTTATTGTGTATGTTTTGGTCTATGGTTTCAAGCCAAGTGGGGGAGTCCACTATTAATTAGTCAATTGTACGATTATGTGCTATGTTGGTTCCAGTTTGAGGCATGCGGGTGAATCAGTTATGGCTTATGTAGATTGAGATCGAGGATGGCTCGAGTAAAGGAAAATTTTGACAAAGGTTATGTCATGCTTCATAGGTGTATGAGAATCACGGAATGTCTTGAGTTATTGTTGGTAATGGATGCTCGGTGCATAGAGCAGGAATTTGCTTGGTTGTTCTAGGATGAGGTTACACTCTGCGGTGTCGGAGTGCTAATGATGCACGTGTTGTTCGGTTCATTTGATCAGGCTAAATGTAGTTTGAGTAGGGTGGATGGCCCTAGAGAATGGTTCTAACGCGTTCAAGGTCTTACATGTAATAATTGGAGATTTCAAGTGTATAATTTGGCTAGAAACTGAGGTTTGCATTGGAGGGTGTCGAGACTTGTGTCATTTCTATATCAATTATGGGATTCTATATATTAGTATTAGGAAGGTATTGGTTCCAGATTCGCAAGAAGTCTCTTCGGGGTAGGTATTCTGAACGTGGTGCTTTTGGAACATTTAAGAGAGTACTCAGCGGCTTATGAGCCTTAGACGGTGTGGTGTTATGCTTAGGTCTCGTGTGGTGAGTTCGGGTTGAGGAATTGTGGTGTTATAGCAAGAAGAAGTATCAAGTTGAAGGTAAATCAGAAGGAAACCTGTATAGATGGGATAGCTTGGTAGTAGACCAGATCGGTATGGTAAGGATATGAGTAGTTCCTTGGGTGTGAATGGAGTAATGAGTTTCTGCAGGTGTTTCACGGCAATTCTCTTGCATTTTTAGTGGCCTGCGTAGCTTGGTTGAGTTAGAAGGATTCAGTCCTGACGGTTTAGTTTTGTGTGAATGGAATCTGGAAAGTTCTTAATGATTCTACCACGGTTAGAGGTGTATATTTTCCACGGGCATGAGGAGCATGGGATATGTTGTGATTTTCCCCCAAATGAGGTCCAATGGTAAAGTTCTTGGCTAGTTGAGTACGTAGTTGCATGTGGCTCGGAATGGATATGAAGTTCTCATGTTTACCTTAGGATGATATGGTATATGAGGTATGTTGTGCAAGACTTAGATTTGCATGTGTAAGGTCACGAATTAGTTTTGAAGGGAAGGTCACAATTCTTAGGCAGCACAGGCAACTTCAGATAATTAGAGAAATGAGCTTCAGATAATTAGAGAAATGAGCTTCAGATAATTAGGAAAATGATCTTCAGATGATTAAGGAAATGGTAATGCTAATTGGAGTGATTTGACGAGGGTATATGTTTCAGAAAAAGTCAATGTGATTAAGTTGATGATACTTCGATAGTATTGCGGCACTCTCTAGTTAGATCGACTGCTGATATTTGAGTTTGCTTGGTGGCACAGGAGAATTTTAGAGTAACCCTCGTGGAATGATTGGGTATTAGAGGTGTGGTATGTATTCGGACGGCGGAACTGGGATCAACTATGGTGATTCATGTGCTATATGGAATTAGAGACTAAGAGTTCTCATATTCAGGCTATGTTGTGGTTGTGGGTCGTGTGAATCGGCACTGCTTAGTGACTATCAGGGTTTGGAGATCTGAGTGGATCTTGTGCTACTTGGTATGTTAGATTCTGATGTAATATTGGGTATAGACTGGTTGTCTTCGTATTGTGTGATTCTGGACTATTGCGCTAAGGTAGCGATGTTAGCTATGCCGGGAATGCCACGGATTGAGTGGCGAGGTTCGACGGATTTCATGTCCTAGTCGGGTGGTTTTATATTTTAAGACCCAACGGATGGTTAGGAAGGATTGTCTTCTTATTTGGGCTTTCATGATGGATGTCAGTGCAGAGACTCCTATCATTGATTCAGTTCCGGTGGTGAGAGACTTTTCGGATGTGTTTCTTGTGGATGGGCATGTCGTTGGGTAGGGTTGTTGACTTCGGTATTGATTTGATGTTGGGCACCGTATTGTATGGCTCCGACAGAGTGAGAGGAGTTGAAGGAGTAGCTTCCGGAACTCCTTGATAAGGGGTTCATTGGTAGACCTATATGGATGTGTGTTCTACATCGAGACGGCTTTATTGACTTCGAGTCGCTATTGGTGAGGGATGTGTTGATTCGGTTGTTATTGAGCTATTAATGTTCGGAGGTGATCTATGAATTACTTTTCTGTGTTATGAGACGTTATGATTTGTTGGTTATAGGCACAGATGGTGCGATTCCATTGGGGTTTCATAGTGGAAGTCGAGCGGGAAAGAGTACTGAGTATTGCTCGGTGGATGGCGCATCGGTTGTGTCCCTTCAGGTATGTGTAATGTTATATCAATTGCTTCACGGTGGTTATGATGATTTCTTTGGTTTTAGACATCATATTGTGCATGGTTGTCGATTTTTGAGCATAGTGACTTGAGGTGTTTCATGTGGACTAGTGTTTGGATGATGTCGCGCATTGGAGCAAAGCTATGTGGACGGTGTGATCCTGCGGGTTAGATTCGTGTGTTCTGTTTCTATGATGTGTAATGGGTTCTCAGCATTGTGTGTGGTGGTACTAGTGAGCTTGCGGTACAGCTCTTTTATTTGAGTCATTTTCATGATTTGAGTATGTTCGGATCGTTGCTTATTGGTGCGCGAATTGCACAAGTTGCGGCTTTAGCCTGTATTAATGTGTCATGTCACTAGAGTGATGATATTTGACTAGATAAGATCGTTGGGATCTTTAATGAATACAAACTGATTCAATTTCAGCATGATGGGAGGATAATATCGAGGTTCAGCTCAGAAAGTTGCTATGATCTTTGCCAAATGAGAGGTGGTTTCGCGAATAGTTGATTTGAGAAGTGGCTATGGCTTACTGCGTGTTTCATTTATCATTGGTTGTATATGAAAGTGTTGGAATGAGACTTTAGTTGATAAGAGGTTTTCAATCGGTATTCGAGTGTTATGTGTGATAACTAGGGATTTTGACGCATTTTATGTTCCTTCTTGCTTGCGCTTTGATTATAAATTCATACAAAATAGTCCCAAAAGGCTCATAAGTTGGGCTTGATTGCAGGTTTGATCAACAACGTGACAAGATGTCAAAGATCAACTCAAAAGGGGTGAAACTTGCACAAGCACCAAAGACAAGACAAACTCAGGAAAAAGAGGCCTAGTGCGGCCACACTACATTTTGTGCGGTCCGCACTAGAGAGGTTCAGAGACTCAGCATTTTAGGCTTCGAAGCAATGCGGCCGCACTACACTTTGTGCGGTCCGCGGTGGACCTCTGCGGCCGCACTCCCATTCTGTGTGGTCCGTAGAGACAAGGTTCAGAGAGATGCCAAGTTTAGAGATTTAATCATGTGCTGTCCGCGGTTGAGTTTGTGCGGACTGTGCTAGAAGCCTCCGCGGCCATAGTCCATTTTGTGCGGTTTGCGGAAACTGGGTTCAGAGAGTCAAGATTGCAAGTTCAAGAGCCTAGTGCGACCGCACACCATTTTGTGCGGTCTGCACTAACCCAATAGGGGCAGTTTTGTCCAGTTTTTCCAGCTTAGTATAAATAGAACCTTTTTCCATTTTGAGGGCATCAGATATTATCAGACGTTAGTTGCTCTCGTGAGAAGACTTTTCTTAGCCATTTTGGACATTTTTACTTAGTTTTTATCATTGAATCTTTGCATTTACCTTAGCAATTAATTAATATGTCTTTATCTTTATCTATTTCCCTGGTTTTCTCTTCAAGCATGAGTAGCTAGACCCATTAGCTAGGGTTGTGGCTCAACCCTAGTGTGGGTAATTGATGGGTGTTGTGATTTAAGGTTAGATTGACTATGAGTATTTGTTATTTGGGTCAATTTCATAGTTTAATCTATGAATTAGTGGTTGCAAATACTAGTGTGTGCTAAGTTGACTTGGGTTTTTCTTGAGAAAGAAAGCCTAAGTCTCCGAAATTGACCCAACAAGGAATTGAGATGGACTCAAGAGAATTTATGGTCCCAATTAAAGGGTTAAACCTCGAGAGAGTAATACCCGACTTGAACCCCAGTTGCTTGAGCAAATTTGCCCACCCTATTGGTCTTGAAAAAGTCAATTGGGAAAAATCACTCTCTCTATCGATAGGTGTGAGAGTGGGTAAAATTGTACAACGGTTATAGCATATTCCCCAATCATGTCAATCGTGCCTTAGGTTCAATTACCTGTCAATTGGTCACCTAGGAGGATGCCATTACCCTAGTTCCTTTTAAACTATTAGATACAACTTGTAGCAATTTACTCGTAGTTAATCTAGTAGCAATTATAATTTGTAGTTTGGTATTAGTAGAATATAAAGAAAACACAAAAATGATTAGAATTGATATTTGGAACAAATACGCAATTCCAACCTAAATAGATACTCGACTCCATTCCTAGCTCTCTGTGGAAATCGATCCCGACCCACAAATCGGGTAAAAGCTATTGCGACCCTCTCTTCCTACTTTTTAGTAGTGTGGAGTAGGCTGCGATTAACGTGCCGTTGCCGGGGAGCTAACAGTTTTGGCTATCTATTTAGTTAGTTTTGTGTATTGTTCTTCTTTCCTTCTTTGTTACTTACTTGTTTGTGTCACTACTCAGGTACTAACATGGCTTTAAACAATGCTAATGACCCTCTTGGAAACGTAATAGTGGGGGAGGAGGTAGATGATCTTGAGAAAGATGAGGTTCCTCTTGCACCTCAAGGATAACGTAGAGGCCGCAATGCCAATGCGAATCCAAATGACAACATTCCAGACCCTCCTCTGCCACCTCCAAGAGGGGCTCCTAGAGTACTTCCGAACCAGGGTTATGCAAGTGCTATTATCCCACCTAGAATCCGGGCGGGCAACTTTCAGATAACCAATGTGATGTTGACCTTACTTGAGCAGCGTGGGTACTTCACGGGCGGTGCGAATCAAAATGCCTACAAACATTGTCGCACCTCCTTTTTCCGCCCCCGCGAGGGTGCAAGAGAGTTTTTTCCAATTAAAGGACAGTCGAAACGGGATTTATTTCTTTATTTCAGAGTCGCCACTTGGAAGATTTAGGGTGTCCCAAGTCACCTATTTTAATCCCGAATCGAGGAAAAGAATGACTCTGTATTACAGTCTGCGCACCAGAAATCCGGATAAGGAATTCTGTTAACCCGGGAGAAGGTGTTAGGCATTCCCGAGTTCCGTGGTTCTAGCACGGTCGCTCAACTGTTATATTTGGCTTGATTATCTGATTTTATACAAATATGGACTCATGTGCAAGTTTTATCTTTTTACCGCTTTCATTATTATATTTTTTAAAGAATGTGAACATCGTTTAAAAACATGTCTTTGGATTGGGTCACATAAAATGCATCCACGATCCGGAACGTATTTTTATTCAATGTTTTGGGATTTGGATTTGGGTCGCATAAATGCATACCCGTGTTTAAGAATGTATTATTATTATATCGCGCCTAAAGCAATTAGCGATTTATTACTTTGGGGTAGGGCCGTGAAATTTGCTAAACGACTCCTCCTTAATTCTAAGCAATTAAATGTACATTTATTGAGGGCCCCGCAATCTATACATTTTATTAAGCGAGGCTCATCTCATTTATTTTCCTAAATGGATAAATCTTAAAGCGACTACATTTTGCTATTTAAAATTAGTCTCTAAAATGAATAAAGAAAATCCTAATTAATTACGTTTTTTTATTATTATTATTTAAGAAAACATGACACGCTAATTGCTTGATTCATACAAATATTGATGAAAAAGGAATTTTATTCTTAATTTCGAAAATTATAAATTAAATTAAAAATTCAACAACTAATATTCAAAATAAACAAATATAGCTAGATTAAAACTCAGCATTGTTATTTTTTTTAAAAAATATTATTGAGATTAATTATTCACAATCATTTGAAACTAAATTTAACCATAATTACTAAAGCTTATTAGAAAGTTTATTAGACTTAAACGTTCTTCTAATCTTGCTTAAGCTCAAGTCATGCCTTAATGCCTAATTTACGATGTTTAATTTAAATTCGTGTCTTAGCTAAATTTAGCTACTTGTTCATGATCAACCTATAATCTTGAAGCCTTCATAACTAGTGAATTAACCTATTTTGCCGAACCGATTTATTACAGACTAACTTATGATATTATTTTCTTATTCCAGTCATTATTTAGTAATTCATGAAATAGCTTAAATACAATCAACAACTTGAACGAATGGAAAACAGAATTATAATTCCCGAACTTCATTAATTTGTCATGTTGAAGCTTTTCGTGACATGAATTTACAGATATGTACCTGATATTGGAAGCAAAAGAAAATGAAGATGAGAATCAGCAGCAGTAATAACAGTACAACAGCAACAACTGCCCAGCAACAGTAACAACCCAGTAACAGACCGGTGGAGTAGTAATCCCAAAAACAAAAGCTTTAAGCTTTGAATGAAACAACAACCATTAATACTAATTTCAAACAAAGAAAGAAAGCAGAAGATTTTTTAGTTTTTATTTTTATTTTGAAAGCTTAAATATTTTTCGGAATTTTTCTTTCTCTTAAATGTTCAGCCCTTTTTTCTCTCTTCTATTCTCTGTCCGTTTTTTTTCTCTCTATCTGTATGTGTATTTTTTTATCTCTGTGTCCCTCTATATTCTGATTTCAAGACCTCTTCTTATAACCCATCCCATAAACCTTTCAATTAATTAAAATCCATACTTTTTCTCTACCCAACTCATTATCTTCCCACTCATCCCCATTACATTAAATAAACATATCACACCACCCCATTATATTTTGTCCCCCATGCCTAACATAAAATAATGCAAGATTCCCCCTTTAAATTAAATCTTGTCCCCCCTTTATATTAAACAACTATATCACAACCCACCCCATTTCATTTTGTCCCCCATGCTTCAAATAAACAATTACAAAATGTACAATTCCTAAACTACCCCTCACGACCTTACTGAAATTACCAAACTACCCCTGAACGTACTACAAATTACCAAACTACCCATCAGCTATAACACATCATTTAATCAAACTTAACCAAAATATAGACAATATGATTAATTTCTAACAATGTTCAAACAACAAATTTCATGAACATGATTTCTTCAACATTTCAACAACAAAGCACATGAACATGATTTCAACAACATTTCAACAACAAATCACATGAACACAAATTGAACAACAAAGAACAACTAAAATTTGATTGAACAATATTTTAGCAACAAACAATCCTATTTTCGGATTCAACAACAACAACAAACAAGTATATTTAGATTTCTAAATTCAATCATATTGAACTTAAAATCAACTCTAACAACATTACAACAAACAATTCTTATATTAAACTTTAAACAAGATTATGAGACCAATTCAAGAAATAATCATAAATGGTAAACAAGAAATCAAACTATACACATTTCGGATTCAAGATCAAACAAACATAATATGAACATGAATTAAATCTAAAAATAAAAACGACGGATTCAAATGATTAAAACCAACATACTTCCCTTATTACAACTAAATTCTTTTAGGCAAATGACAAAACAAAACCTAAGAAGAAACAATTATGAATTTAAACTTGAACTTAACAATATTAACAATTTCCGGAAAATACATAAAATACATGAAACAAATTGAAGAAACAATTAATTAAACTTCAATTTGTATCTAACTAATATTAAACTAACAAATATTCACTTAAACAATAATACAAACATGAAATAAACATGAAAAATAAATTAATTAATTTACCATTTGAATCTGAAAATTAAAATCAACAAAACACATGAACAAACTAAAATTATTTCAACGACGGACAAACAAAACAAGAATTGAATCATTTATCGATTTTGGATCCAAAAAACAACGAACAAAAAATATGGACAAAATTTGAAACATAAACCAACTAACCGATTCAAAAACAACGACGAAGACGAAGATGATGGAGAGGTTTGAAGAAGTAGGGAGCTGCTGCGACGAGCAGCAACAACATCGCGACAGCAGCTATGGCGGATGGCAGCAGCTGGTCGAGGAGATGGAAGATGCAGCAGCGACGCGTCGATGAGGTTGCTGAAACGCAGCTGCGCGAGCAGCAACAGTTCGATCGCGTTTGGTTGAAACAGAAGCAGCAGCGACATGGATGACGATGAAAACACGAAGAAGAAGGAGCAGCTGAACGCAGCAAGAAGGAGAAGCAGCTGAACGCAGTAGGGGAAGCCATGGATGAGCTCAAACTCGACGATGACGAAGCTTGATGGAGGAGGGCAACTATGGAGTTGTTGGTGCGTGTGTGCGTGAGTGACGGGGTGAGGGGGCATTCATGGGGGAGGGTGGTCGACGTTGCAGGCTGAGGTTTGTTGGGGGGGCAGCCATGGATGACCTTTGGAGAAACTTGGAGAAGAAGAAGCAAAAGTGGGGGGTGGCGGATGGGTTAGCATTTTAGGGTTTTTTCTTCTTTCTTTTTGTTTTGTTTTTGTTTTGTAAGATAGGGGTGTTGGGTTATGGACTGGGTCGACCCAGTTCGAAATGGACTGGGTCGTAGGGAAGATTGGGCCATTTTTTGGGCCTATGGCTTGAAATCGAAGAAGAGGCCCAATTCCGACTTTCTTTATATTTTCGCTCTCTTTTCTTCTTTTATTTCTCTAAAACTAAATTATAAAAATACTTAAACTATTATTAAGAATTAAATTAAGTTATAAAAGCGCAAATTAACTCCCAATAACAATTAACGCACAATTAAGTAATAATTAAGCATAAAATTGTATATTTGGACATTAAATGCTAAAAATGCAAACGATGCCTATTTTTGTAATTTTTTAATTTTTGTAAAACAAATTTAATTACTAACAATTGTAGAATTAAATCCTACATGCAAAATGCGACATATTTTTGTATTTTTATTAATTTAACAAATAAACACGCACAGACAAATACAAATAATTATTCAAAATATCACAAAATATCACAAAATTGCACACCAAAAAAAATCATTTCATTTTTAAATTTTTTGGGAGTAATTCTCATATTGGGCAAAAATCACGTGCTTACAGCTGCCCCTCTTTGCCCGGAGACACGAAGGGTTTTCGTGCAAAGATAAAGCGAGCGATTTTTGCCCATCCGAGTACTCCGTTGAAGCATTTTTTGAAAAAGATTTGACCGAACCTTTGCTTCAAAGGTTTCCTACATATCCTGGGCTAAACAGGAATCAGGTCAATGTAGTTCGGGAAATTTTGGTAGCTGGGACTACCGTGGGACTGCATTGTTACTGTTGTTGCATGCTATTACCACTGCTTACCGATCTCCTTGTTACACCATGCTTAAAAGAAAACAAGAAGCTAGGCTAGAGTACAATTTGTTTTTGTTGCCTTGCTTCCTTGTCTGCTTGCATTTCTTCCGGTGTTTTTCTTCTTTTGACACATGTACTTGAGTTTGTACTGTGACCTCTTTGTTGCAACCTTCTGTTTCCCGGTGCCGGGGAATTTTATTATTTCCAGCTGGGGATTCCTATTGTAACCCTCTGTTTTATTGTCCTCTGACTTGATCTTGAAATGTATGCCTCTGTTATCTGGGCGGGCTCCCAACATCAACAACAACTTTAAAAATAAGCGTCATTCCTCTCTTCAGGCGGGCTCCTGACTTCAACAACATCTTTGAAAATAAACGCCATTCCTCTCTTCAGGCGGGCTCCTGACTTCAACAATAACTTTGAAAATAATCGCCATTCCTCTCTTCAGGCGGGCTCCTAACTTCAACAACAACTTTAAAATAAAATCCTATTCGAGGGCGGATGATCCCATTATATCCTATTCGAGGGCGGATGAACCCATTATATCCTATTCGAGGGCGGATGAACCCGAAATATCCTATTCGAGGGCGGATGAACCCAAAATATCCTATTCGAGGGCGGATGAACCCATTATATCCTATTCGAGGGCGGATGAACCCAAAATATCCTATTCGAGGGCGGATGAACCCATTATATCCTATTCGAGGGCGGATGAACCCAAAATATCCTATTCGAGGGCGGATGAACCCAAAATATCCTATTCGAGGGCGGATGAACCCAACAATATCCTATTCGAGGGCGGATGAACCCAAAATATCCTATTCGAGGGCGGATGAACCCAACAATATCCTATTCGAGGGCGGATAACCCAAAATATCCTATTCGAGGGCGGATGAACCCATAATATCCTATTCGAGGGTGGATGAACCCATTATATCCTATTCGAGGGTGGATGAACCCAAAAATATCCTATTCGAGGGCGGATGAACCCGAAATATCCTATTCGAGGGCGGATAAACCTAAAATATCCTATTTGAGGGCGGATGAACCCAACAATATCCTATTCGAGGGCGGATGAACCCAAAATATCCTATTCGAGGGCGGATGAACCCAAAATATCCTATTCGAGGGCGGATGAACCCAACAATATCCTATTCGAGGGCGGATGAACCCAAAATATCCTATTCGAGGGCGGATGAACCCGAAATATCCTATTCGAGGGCGGATGAACCCGAAATATCCTATTCGAGGGCGGATGAACCCAAAATATCCTATTCGATGGCGGATGAACCCGAAACATCCTATTCGAGGGCGGATGATCCCATTTTCAAAATCTTGGAATTGTCTTACCTCCGACTGTTTTTCTTCGAATCGTGTTGTCTTGCTATCTCTTAAAACTTGAATTTATTTCCTCGTTCCTCCGAGAAAATTTTCGACAATGGCAGAAAATCTTCTGCCCCAGTTTTGGTGCTTTTCCTTGTTCTCCAGGTGGATGCCTGATTACTAATACTTCAACTGTTCTTCCTTGTCCTCCAGGTGGACGCCTGACTGCTAATACTTCCATTTCTCTTCCTTGTTTCTCCAGGTGGATGCCTGATTGCTGTTTCTTTCATTGCTCTTCCTTGTTCTCCAGGTGGACGCCTGATTGCTAATACTTCCATTACTCATCCTTGTTCTCCAGGTGGACGCCTGACTTCTAATACTTCCGTTGCTCTTCCTTGTTCTCCAGGTGGACGCCTAATTACTGGGGATAATACCACTGGGGGAGTCTCCTTTCTTTCCCTCCTTCAAATTCAATTTTTTTTTCTTAACACTGCTGGGGATAAAAGTGTTATCTTCTTGGGATAACGTTGTTGAGGATAACGTTGCTGGGAAATTTTATCCCTTCAAATCGATGCTTCATTCTTCTAGAAGCTGCTGGGGAGGATAATGGCTCTTTGCTTTTCTGAGCACAAATGTCATCTCTTTGTTCTGTCTGCTGGGGATCAACTTCCTCCATTGGAAGCTTATTATGTTGGGGGCAACCCTGGTTCAAAGACCACTTCCTTGATGCTATCTTTATTCTTCCCCAAATGGGTACCTGATTTCCAGAAAATTTTCTAACTGAAAAGAAAATTTTCTGGCCCAGTTTGCATTTTCCCTTATGGTCTTCACTGCCATTCCCTTTACCTGTTTCAAACAAAACAAAATTTGTTAGTTTAAAAAAGGCCAGTGGTTGGTTATGATACTCCTACTGGGATGGTTTTTCCCTTTCTCCCTTCCCCACTCTATGTTGTCCAACCCTCTTGGAACTTGGTCGAAAATCTGTCGGGGATGCTCCTACATCTCGATGCTCTCCCGGGGGCCCTCTTGGAATTAGGTCCACAATTTTCTCAACTGTTGTTTTCCTGTTTTTCTCCAACTTCCTTTGGAAATTTGGTCCTATTGGGATCTAGGCCCCTTTCATCATTTGGTCTTGCGACCAACTTCTTTTCTCTTTATCGCCTTGTCTTTAGCGTGTCCTATTCGCATTTTGCTTTGCATCATTTTGGCAACTGGTAGTAAGCTCTGAAAATCCTTTTAAAAAACAAACTGCTGGGAAGGTAAAGTCATTTAAACCAAGAAATGAAAAAGTGATGATTTCAAAAAAATAGAAAAAAGAAGAAGTCTTTCTGAACAAATGCTAGGGAAAAGGAAAGAAAAGAACTTATCTGAATGATATAACCGATTCCAACGATAATGTCGCGCATTCCGGATTAATCAACCCAATCTATTTGTATCAATCAACCTTCTAGACGGCCTCATGTTGCTGGGGATAAACAAGCACTCAACTCTTTGCCAAATGCGGATCCTTCCCGCCAATCTTGTCTTGTCGCCTCATAGTGCCCTTCGAGGGGTTTTCACTAATAAGACTCTCTCATTTCTCTCAACTCCCGTCGCCTTATGGTGCCTCTGAAGGTTTTCACCGATAAGACTTTCTTATTTTATTTTATTTTTCAGCTGGGGATTGGAGTGCTGCCGATATGACTCTCTCTGTTGGGGATTCTTTCGGCTATCAATTCATTTTCAGCTTATGATCTTCTTCTTTGCTGGGGATCAGAGTGTTATTCCCGACTTCCATTTGAATTGACTTAGCATTTCTCAGATACTGATCGGGAGGTCTTTTTTGGACATTAATGGGGGTTTTTGTGTATGGCTGAAAGTACAAGGGGGTATCCAAAGTTCAAAAATAATTTTTAGGTGTAAAATAGTACAACTCTTGGAATCAAACTTTCTTGACAAAATTACAAGCGCCAACTTCTGCCCCAGTTTTTTCTTGCTCGGGGATTTTTATTTTGTCATACTATGTTACCTTATGCACACTATGTTACACTATGACCGAGCCGTGAGGTGCCTACGTATCCTTCTTTGAGGAATCAGGTCCAACGTAGTTCCCATTCCTTTGTTTTTTTTTTGTTTTTTTTCTTGACTTTTTTTTGTTCTTATTATCATTACTTTTTTCGTTTTCATTACTGATTCCAAAAGAGGGGTATGAAAGAGTAAATAAGGTTCAAAAGGGGAAACAAAGGTCAAAGTGTTTGGATAGAAGAAAGAATTGCCTCCGTCATTTCATTCTCTGATAAATGCTAAGTACAAACAAACAACAATTACAATTACCAGAAATCATAATATCTCTTAACTGCGTCAGAATTGATAGCCATGTCGACGCATTTCCCTTCGATATCTGTGGATCATAAAGCGTCATCGGGCTTGCTCTGTTTAGATTGCGATGATCAACACATACCTCGGATTTTCCGTTTTTTTTTTTTTTGCACCACATTAGCCCACCAATCAGGATATCGAGCGGCCCGAATAACCTTAGTATTCAGCTGTTTGGTCACTTCTTCCTTAATCTTCCCACTCACGTTGGTTTTGATCTTCCTGAATTTTGCTGGACGGGGGGTAATGCCGGGTCAGTGGGCAATTTTTGAACCACTAGATTGGTGCTTAAGCCTGGCATGTCGTCGTATGACCATGCAAAATGTTTTGAATTCAGTAAGTGCTTTGATTAGTTCTTCCCTGATGTTTGGTTCCATGTGGATGCTTATCTTAGCTTCCCTGATGTCATCCGCATCCCCTAGATTGACGGCTTCCGTGTCATTTGAGTTGGGCTCTTTTTTTTTTTCAAATTGGCTCAACTCTCTGTTAATTTTTATGAAGGCTTCATCTTTATCGTATTCCGACTTATCATCACAATCTTGTACTATAAGTTCGAAATCAGATTGATTGATTTCTTTTTTAGACTAGGTTGAAGATCCGTCGTGCATGCCATGTCATTAGAACCAGTAGAAAGAGAACTGTTCAGAAGAGAAAAATAAGAAGAAAAATTAAAACAAAATAAGGAATGAGGAAAAAAACTTTCACTTTATTAAAATACGGGATAGCAAGGTTTCACACTTTGGCGAGCATAAGAAAGATCTGGATTACAACCCTGGAATAATCCAGACAACAAAAAAGAAAATCAGAGCCCACTACCAAGACTCCCTTCGTATAGGAAAAGGAGTAGCCATTCAATTGTTGATTTTTGTTTTCAACCCCACAAACTGTACATCTGCCTCATTGGACCCTTTTCCCAACACCATAACTGGCTTGTCATCCACCTTTTCCAACTATACCACCATTTTCCCACTGGTTAACATTTCTTTTGAACCGACACGGATCATCATCACTGTTTGTGAGGGTTTCTTTAGCTTCCCTCCTTCGTGAATTAGCTCAATCATGTGGGTTTCAAGGTGTGCCGGCAACGGATTCTGATTGATGTTGGGTGCCTCTGGTATCTGAACCTCAATCTTATTGGTGTCAATAAGATTCTGTACTGCATGTTTCAACTTCCAACATTTCTCGGTATCATGTCCGGGAGCCCCCGAACAATACTCACAGCTTACCGAGTGGTCCATATTTTTGGGAAAGGGATTTGGCAATCTGGGCTCAACAGGACTCAACAAGCCTAACTGCCTTAATTTGTGGAACACGGCAGTATAGGTTTCCCCCAACTCAGTGAATGTTCTTTGTATTTTTTCATTTCTGAAAGCCTGATTTCCCCGGAAACCTGCCCCTGGAGGGTTCTTGTAGGCTCTTGGTAGTGAATAGGTATTTTGCAGTGGTGTATGTGTGTTCTGGGGAGCCGGCGCACGCCATTGCGAGCGAACCGGAGGCTGAGTGTATGTTTGGGCTTGGTTAATGGAAGAATGGGGCTCTGAAGGGTGATAGTAGTGTTGGGATGAATTGTGGTGGTAAGTTGATTGGCGAGGTCGTTGTTGATTATAGTAAGGCGGTGAACCTCTGGGTCCCGACCAAATTCCTGAATCAACTACCGCTGCTTCCTCTCTCTTCTTTCTTCCGATTTCTCCTACCCCACCTTGAATAGCTTGAGTAGCTGCCTTAATTGCTGAATAGCTCATAATTTTATTTGTCTTGAGGCCTTCTTCCACCATACCTCCCATCTTCACTACCTCGTTGAATGATTTCCCAACCGCTGAAACCAAATGGGCATAGTAAGTTGGTTCCAAGGCTTGGAGGAAGTAGTCTACCATTTCACTCTCCTTCATAGGAGGATCCACTCTTGCTGCTTGTTCTCTCCACCGGAAGCCGTACTCTCTGAAACTTTCATTGTGTTTCTTCTCAAATTTTGTCAAAGATAGTCGATCTGGGATGATTTCCAGATTGTATTGGAAATGGTATGCGAATGCCTGTGCCAGGTCATCCCAGGTGTACCATCTCCCATGGTCCTGGCGTGTATACCACTCCAAAGCTGATCCGCTTAAACTTTGACTGAAGTAAGCCATCAATAATTTGTCTTTTCCTCCAGCTCCTCGCATCTTGCTGCAGAAACCCCTTAAGTGGGCTACTGGGTCGCCGTGCCCATTGTATAGGTCAAATTTAGGCATCTTGAAACCAACTGGTAATTGTACATTTGGGAACAAGCACAAATCCTTGTATGCTATACTGACTTGCCCACCTAACCCTCGCATGTCTCGGAACGATTGTTCTAGACTTTTGACCTTCCTGAACATCTCTTCTTGTTCAGCATTTTTGGCTGGCTTGTCACTTTCGGTTGGGAGGTCAAAACGAGGAGTAGTTGAATGGATTTCGGAGGCTTTGAGGGTGGGCTCCGGGGGTAATATTGGTTGTCCTGGGCCTGGAATGTAGGCTCACTAGGAGATTTGTGGAATGTAGCCGGGGGAGGTGCTACGAAAACAGGAGTCACAGGTGGAGGAAAGTATGAAACTGGTTTCGGAGGTGGAGACTGCGGTGTCTGAGAGGTGGTTCCTCGGTAGTGTTGGTAAATGGGGAAATTTGGGGATAATTCAGTGGTAATATTATCCTGAGTTTGGGTCATTGATGGAGCAGGGTTAGTTGGGTAAGATGGGGGTAACTGTCCTGTAGACCAGGCTTGGTACATCTCAGCCATTTGCTGCTTGAGTTTAAACATCTCTTCTTTCATTTTCCCGACATCCATCTCCTCTAGCTCAATACCTGTGTCAACATCTGGGATAGACATACTTTCGGGTATTGGTCCTTTTGATCTCGTGTGATAATGATAATATGCCAGTATACTCTTTAGAGAAACTAACTGCTTGAATTCTGGAAATGAACAAACTTGTTAGTTTTGAGAGTTTAACACATATATAATTACACGTTGAGATGCAATGCTCCTAGACAAATATCCCCTTTCTATTATGCATTTGCTCGACTGCTTGTGTCGTCCCAGCTTTCTTGAAAACTTTATTCACTTTTATTTTATTTTATTTTCTTATATATATTTTATTGTGGTGGTCGAATCTTATAGAGATCGCCTACGTATCATGCCCTCGCATGAATCAGACCTTGCGTAGTTCGGACCAATAAAAGATAAGCAATACTAATCATTTTTTTTTCAATTTTCATATTGGGTTTCAAAGGTTTAAAAATGACCTACAAACTTGAAAATCAAACGACCCACATATTATAATCAAAAGTTTTACAAACTCCAAAACAAACGGCCAGCTTCCTTTCTCCGTTTGACAAATGCAACCAAACGGTTATTTTTGCAAATGTGGCCCCGTCCAAATTTTGAGGCCGGAGAGGATTATTTTATGACACTTTACAAACTTGTTCATTCTTTTACGAAAATAGCCTTTCGACAACTGAAAGATATTCTAAGGCTATTTCGGCAAGAACGGTTTAAGACGCGGCCGAAGCTGGCTTGACTTATTTTTGACTAAAAAAATTCAAATGGTATTCACCTGACCGCTGACTCTTTGTTTTTTTTTCAAATTATAATGAAAACGTGGTGTTGCAATCACGGCCCTTCAGCGCCTCGAGGACGAAGATTTTCTAAGGCTGTGTGGGCCAACTGGACCAAAATCCTAACCATGACCCAAAAGGTGGCTGTTTATGCAAAGTCAACCTTCCGGCGTCCCTTTCGGGAACATTCGGCTATGTCTTGATAAAAGAGCGTCACCCGACTTCAAAATTAAAATTTGACATATTTTTTTGTTGCTATTTTTTTTTTTAGCAAAAAGTGGAGGCTGGACACTGCCCGAATTATTTACGACAAAATTAAAATTTTGACACGTTTTTTATTTATTTATTGGTTTTTGGCTTATTTTAACAAAAAGGGGGTTGGACCCGATGAGGGTTGCCTACGTATCTCACATATGGTGAGAATCAAACCTGCGTAGTTCGGGCAGGTCATGAATAAAGTAAGTAAACTAATTTTAAATTATTATTATTTTGAATTTGTAAAAGAACTACTTTGAAAGAAGAAATGAAGTATATATATTTTTTTTGAATTTTTGATTGATTTTATTTTTGAAAGAAAGACTTCTAAGAATTCCTTTTCTTTTGATTTGAACTTTGAGAATTTCAAAAGTAAAAGGAAGATTTTTTTTTGTTTTTTCTTATTCTAAGAAGAAAGAAAATATTTTTTGGAATTTTACCTTTAATAAATGAAATGCTTTCTAAAAAAAATATTTTTTTTTTGAATTTTGAATTTTCTTTTCAATTTTTAAAGAAGAAGGAAAATATTTTCGAATTTGTTATATTTTATTATATATATATTTTAATAATTAAAAAGACTTTATTAAAGAAGTCAATAATGGAAAATATTTTTGGATTTTTTGTTTTGAAAATTGGGAGTCTAAAAAAAACTTTTCTAGACTTTTTGGCAGGACAAATATTTTTGCAACAAATAAAGATATATATACATTTTTGGAAATAAAGAAAAACTTTTTGGATTTATATATATATATATTTGCAACAAATAATAAAACCACTTTCAACGCGACTCTTTTTATTTTATTATTTTGAATTTTTTAGAAACGAATAAAAAAAAATTATTTTAAAAGTAAGACTCTTTTTCATTGTCATTTTCAGGGGAAGACAAACTATTTTTCTTTATATATATATATATATATTTTATTTTTTATTTTTTTTGAAAAATAAGACAAAACAACGATTTTTTTTCTTTCTTTTTTTTTCTTTGGTTTTAATAAAACAAACTAATAAGACATTTTTTTTCATTTTCTCAAAATTTCGGCAGAGTTTTTACAGTATTTGGGCATTGTTTTTTTTTTCAAAAATAAACAGTCAATTCCCTAACCGCTATTTCTTTTTTCAATTTTAAAATATTATTCATGATATTCAAAAGTCAGTCAACACACAAATCCGGATCAAATAAATGCGCAAGTAGCAGCAAGTAAGATGCATCAGGATGGTCATTTTTTTTGGTACACCTGTCCTAGACAGACCCAACCCCTGTGTTGAGTCTCCAAAGTCAAATGCACGTGATGCAAACAATCGCTCCTACTAGGGATCCGGCATGAAGCTGAGTTATTCTAAGTGAAAAAAAACCTGAGGCATATTGATCTAGCCCTGGCTTACCCAAACGGACAGTTTGAGCCGAAGCGGGGGCAACGTACCGGGAGCACGAAAGTCTACCCGGCCTAGTTACTTGTCCCAACTTCGTCTTATTTGGTATGACTTTAACAGAAAGGTGGGCCACGCGCACGTGTGCACCATAAATTTAGAAGACTCAGAAAGAAGGGGGTTTCGTAGCAGTTGTATATATTCATAATTCAAATAATATTAAAGCGGTAAAAGTGTCATTTAGCACATTGGGCATATATCATGTAAAAAAAATCAGATAATAAATAAAGCCAACTATAACAATTATTTTAAGCTCAAATTCTTGAACCCTGAACCAGTGGTTCTGGGTTAATTCCTCAGCAGAGTCGTCAGAGCTGTCGCACCTCCTTTTTCCGCCCCCGCGAGGGTGCAAGGGAGTTTTTTCCAATTAAAGGACAGTCGAAACGGGATTTATTTCTTTATTTCAGAGTCGCCACTTGGGAGATTTAGGGTGTCCCAAGTCACCTATTTTAATCCCGAATCGAGGAAAAGAATGACTCTGTATTACAGTCTGCGCACCAGAAATCCGGATAAGGAATTCTGTTAACCCGGGAGAAGGTGTTAGGCATTCCCGAGTTCCGTGGTTCTAGCACGGTCGCTCAACTGTTATATTTGGCTTGATTATCTGATTTTATACAAATATGGACTCATGTGCAAGTTTTATCTTTTTACCGCTTTCATTATTATATTTTTTAAAGAATGTGAACATCGTTTAAAAACATGTCTTTGGATTGGGTCACATAAAATGCATCCACGATCCGGAACGTATTTTTATTCAATGTTTTGGGATTTGGATTTGGGTCGCATAAATGCATACCCGTGTTTAAGAATGTATTATTATTATATCGCGCCTAAAGCAATTAGCGATTTATTACTTTGGGGTAGGGCCGTGAAATTTGCTAAACGACTCCTCCTTAATTCTAAGCAATTAAATGTACATTTATTGAGGGCCCCGCAATCTATACATTTTATTAAGCGAGGCTCATCTCATTTATTTTCCTAAATGGATAAATCTTAAAGCGACTACATTTTGCTATTTAAAATTAGTCTCTAAAATGAATAAAGAAAATCCTAATTAATTACGTTTTTTTTATTATTATTATTTAAGAAAACATGACACGCTAATTGCTTGATTCATACAAATATTGATGAAAAAGGAATTTTATTCTTAATTTCGAAAATTATAAATTAAATAAAAATTCAACAACTAATATTCAAAATAAACAAATATAGCTAGATTAAAACTCAGCATTGTTATTTTTTTAAAAAATATTATTGAGATTAATTATTCACAATCATTTGAAACTAAATTTAACCATAATTACTAAAGCTTATTAGAAAGTTTATTAGACTTAAACGTTCTTCTAATCTTGCTTAAGCTCAAGTCATGCCTTAATGCCTAATTTATGATGTTTAATTTAAATTCGTGTCTTAGCTAAATTTAGCTACTTGTTCATGATCAACCTATAATCTTGAAGCCTTCATAACTATTGAATTAACCTATTTTGCCGAACCGATTTATTACAGACTAACTTATGATATTATTTTCTTATTCCAGTCATTATTTAGTAATTCATGAAATAGCTTAAATACAATCAACAAAAGGAACAAAGAAAAAAAACGAAATT
Organism: Nicotiana sylvestris; assembly: GCF_000393655.2. Taxonomy (NCBI): domain Eukaryota; kingdom Viridiplantae; phylum Streptophyta; class Magnoliopsida; order Solanales; family Solanaceae; genus Nicotiana; species Nicotiana sylvestris. Next base: position 11,478,808 of record NC_091060.1, read on the forward strand.
AAAACTTCAAATTTTCATTCTTCATATGTATTCACGCTTCATATTTCGGATTACAATAACCAGCTTTTCAGTTGTGTACCTGATATTGGAAGCAAAAGAAAATGAAGATGAGAATCAGCAGCAGTAATAACAGTACAACAGCAACAACTGCCCAGCAACAGTAACAACCCAGTAACAGACCGGTGGAGTAGTAATCCCAAAAACAAAAGCTTTAAGCTTTGAATGAAACAACAACCATTAATACTAATTTCAAACAAAGAAAGAAAGCAGAAGATTTTTTAGTTTTTATTTTTATTTTGAAAGCTTAAATATTTTTCGGAATTTTTCTTTCTCTTAAATGTTCAGCCCTTTTTTCTCTCTTCTATTCTCTGTCCGTTTTTTTCTCTCTATCTGTATGTGTATTGTTTTTCCTCTGTGTCCCTCTATATTCTGATTTCAAGACCTCTTCTTATAACTCATCCCATAAACCTTTCAATTAATTAAAATCCATACTTTTTCTCTACTCAACCCATTATCTTCCCACTCATCCCCATTACATTAAATAAACATATCACACCACCCCATTATATTTTGTCCCTCATGCCTAACATAAAATAATGCAAGATTCCCCCTTTAAATTAAATTTTGTCCCCCCTTTATATTAAACAACTATATCACAACCCACCCCATTTCATTTTGTCCCCCATGCTTCAAATAAACAATTACAAAATGTACAATTCCTAAACTACCCCTCACGACCTTACTGAAATTACCAAACTACCCCTGAACGTACTACAAATTACCAAACTACCCATCAGCTATAACATATCATTTAATCAAACTTAACCAAAATATAGACAATATGATTAATTTCTAACAATGTTCAAACAACAAATTTCATGAACATGATTTCTTCAACATTTCAACAACAAAGCACATGAACATGATTTCAACAACATTTCAACAACAAATCACATGAACACAAATTGAACAACAAAGAACAACTAAAATTTGATTGAACAATATTTTAGCAACAAACAATCCTATTTTCGGATTCAACAACAACAACAAACAAGTATATTTAGATTTCTAAATTCAATCATATTGAACTTAAAATCAACTCTAACAACATTACAACAAACAATTCTTATATTAAACTTTAAACAAGATTATGAGACCAATTCAAGAAATAATCATAAATGGTAAACAAGAAATCAAACTATACACATTTCGGATTCAAGATCAAACAAACATAATATGAACATGAATTAAATCTAAAAATAAAAACGACGGATTCAAATGATTAAAACCAACATACTTCCCTTATTACAACTAAATTCTTTTAGGCAAATGACAAAACAAAACCTAAGAAGAAACAATTATGAATTTAAACTTGAACTTAACAATATTAACAATTTCCGGAAAATACATAAAATACATGAAACAAATTGAAGAAACAATTAATTAAACTTCAATTTGTATCTAACTAATATTAAACTAACAAATATTCACTTAAATAATAATACAAACATGAAAGAAACATGAAAAACAAATTAATTAATTTACCATTTGAATCTGAAAATTAAAATCAACAAAACACATGAACAAACTAAAATTATTTCAACGACGGACAAACAAAACAAGAATTGAATCATTTATCGATTTTGGATCCGAAAAACAACGAACAAAAAATATGGACAAAATTTGAAACATAAACCAACTAACCGATTCAAAAACAACGACGAAGACGAAGATGATGGAGAGGTTTGAAGCAGTAGGGAGCTGCTGCGACGAGCAGCAACAACATCGCGGCAGCAGCTATGGCGGATGGCAGCAGCTGGTCGAGGAGATGGAAGATGCAGCAGCGGCGCGTCGATGAGGTTGCTGAAACGCAGCTGCGCGAGCAGCAACAGTTCGATCGCGTTTGGTTGAAACAGAAGCAGCAGCGACATGGATGACAACGAAAACACGAAGAAGAAGGAGCAGCTGAACGCAGCAAGAAGGAGAAGCAGCTGAACGCAGTAGGGGAAGCCATGGATGAGCTCAAACTCGACGATGACGAAGCTTGATGGAGGAGGGAAACTATGGAGTTGTTGGTGCGTGTGTGCGTGAGTGACGGGGTGAGGGGGAATTCGTGGGGGAGGGTGGTCGACGTTGCAGGCTGAGGTTTGTGGGGGGGGGGGCAGCCATGGATGACCTTTGGAGAAACTTGGAGAAGAAGAAGCAAAAGTGGGGGGTGGCGGATGGGTTAGCATTTTAGGGTTTTTTTTTTTTTGGTTTTTGTTTTGTAAGATAGGGGTGTTGGGTTATGGACTGGGTCGACCCAGTTCGAAATGGACTGGGTCGTAGGGAAGATTGGGCCATTTTTTGGGCCTATGGCTTGAAATCGAAAGAAGAGGCCCAATTCCGACTTTCTTTATATTTTCGCTCACTTTTCTTCTTTTATTTCTCTAAAACTAAATTATAAAAATACTTAAACTATTATTAAGAATTAAATTAAGTTATAAAAGCACAAATTAACTCCCAATAACAATTAACGCACAATTAAGTAATAATTAAGCATAAAATTGTATATTTGGACATTAAATGCTAAAAATGCAAACGATGCCTATTTTTGTAATTTTTTAATTTTTGTAAAACAAATTTAATTACTAACAATTGTAGAATTAAATCCTACATGCAAAATGCGACATATTTTTGTATTTTTATTAATTTAGCAAATAAACACGCACAGACAAATACAAATAATTATTCAAAATATCACAAAATTGCACACCAAAAAAAAAATCATTTCATTTTTAAATTTTTTGGGAGTAATTCTCATATTGGGCAAAAATCACGTGCTTACAAACATCTCAAGGGGTTTATAGATATATGTTGGGGGAGCAAGTAGACGAATGTATCCGGGGATGCACTGAGATTGAGACTTTTCTCGTTCTCACTTCGGGGGAAGGCATTAGACTGGCTCAAGAGACTCCCCAACCATTCCATCACAACTTGGGATGAGTTAGCGGATACGTTTATTGCCAAATTCTTCTCTCCTAGTCATATGGCGGCACTTCGAGATGAAATATTAGCCTTCAAGCAAGAGCCAACGGAACCTTTGCATGAGATTTGGGAGCGGTATAGAACGATGGTGAAGGAGTGCCCAAATAATGATATGACCGAGGCCATGATCCAACAAACCTTCTACCGGGGCATAAATAATACAAATCAATGCATTGTTAACCAATTGGCCGGAGGCAATTTTATGAAGCTTTCTTATGATGAGGCATGTGATGAACTTGATGAAATGGCAGACACTTCTTCAGCATGGCAGAGTAGAGCAAATGTGCCTCAAGGTGACCCTACGGTTATCCATTTGCACAAGGAATTACATGATTACGGGCAAGTGATAGCTGAGCTTACTATTACTATGAACCAATTGGCTAAGGCGCAGTTGCAACAAGTTCAGAATCCTCGCCAAGTGAATGCCATGGAGGGTGTTAGTATGCTTGTCAACAAGAGAAGGCAAAGGAGGAAACAAAATCAAGGGAATTCTGAGCAATATGATGATACATGTGATGGGTTTCAAAATGATGGCTATGATGATCAAAGTGAAGAGGTACAATATGCCAACAACTATCAAGGCAATAGAGGCAACTCTTCAAACCAACAATGGCGACCCCAAGGAAATTGGGGCAATCAACAACAAGGTGGTGGTAATTGGAAAAACAACAACCAAAACAATAATTGGCGTAATCAAAACAACAACCAAGGTAATTGGAATGGAAATAACAACAATTGGGGCAACAATACCAATTAAGGGGGTGGAATAACAATGGAAACCAAGGCAACCGAGGATAAGGCTTTCAAAGGCCCCCAATGTACCAACAACCGAACAATCTACCCCCTTTCCCTTCTCAAGGTCCTAGTTCTTCTGATAATGATATGAGTAGAATTGAAATGGTGTTAAAGAAGATGATGAAGAGGGATGCGGATTCTGATGCACAATTAGCTTCTCACAACACCTCTATCCGAAACTTGGAGGTGCAATTAGGCCAAATCTCTCAGTCATTGAATACTCGCCCGAAGGGTGCTCTACCAAGTGATACGGTAGTGAACCCAAAGGGAGGGAACAATCATGTTATGGCGGTCACAACAAGAAGTGGGAGAGGCGGTGATGTGAATGCCTCTAAGCAAAAGCAAGTCGTGGATGATGATGTTGAGTTGCAAGATGATGAAGTCCCTTTGGTTGTTGAAGATGTGGTTGATGAAAATGTGAACAATAAAGTTAGGATTAAAATTCAAGAAGTCGAGGTGGAAACCCAAAATGATGTGAATCCGTGTAGGGAACACATAATTGACATGTCGGAGCCGGTTGTGCCAAAATCCAGGGCTCCTTTGCCAAGGCCACCTCCACCTTATCCTCAAAGGATTGCGAAGCAGAAGAATGATAATTAGTTTAAAAAGTTCATTGACATGATGAAGAGATTATCTATTAATGTGCCTTTGATGGAGGCACTTGAACAAATGCAGGGTTATGCAAAATTCATGAAAGTCTTGGTTACAAAGAAGCGTTCTATGGATTGTGAAACTATAAAGATGACTCACCAAGTTAGTGCTATAGTGCATTCAATGGCCCCAAATCTTGAAGATCCCGGTGCTTTCACCATTCCTTGCACCATTAGGAGTGCGGATTTTGCCAAGGCTCTATGTGACTTGGGAGCTAGTATCAATTTAATGCCCTACTCAGTTTTCAAAACTTTGGGTATCGGGCAACCTAGGCCAACCTCAATGAGACTTCAAATGGCGGATAGATTGATGAAGCGACCTTTGGGCATTATTGATGACGTGCTTGTTCGAGTGAACAAATTCATATTGTCGGCCGACTTTGTGATTTTGGATTGTGAAGTGGACTATGAGGTTCCTATTATCTTGGGTAGACCTTTCCTTGCAACGGGAAAGGCATTGGTTGATGTTGAAGCGGGTGAGCTCACTTTCCGAGTGGGTGATGAAAAGGTTGTTTTCCATGTTTGCAAGTCTATGAAGCAACTCAATAGCACCAAGGTGTGCTCATTTGTAGACCTTGTCACAGCTATGATTGTGGATGATACTAGTGCTATGATCAACTTGGAGGATCCTCTTGAGGCCGTGCTATTAAATCTTGATGTCAATGAGGATGGAAGTAGAGTGGAGTGCGTGAATGCCTTACATGGGATGAGCTCTTATTCTTATGAGCCTAGAAAAGTGTCTTTGGATCTTGAAAACCAGAAAACTCCACCAACAAAACCATCAACTGAGGAGCCACCGGTGTTGGAGTTGAAACCACTTCCTCCACACCTCAGTTATGAATTCTTGGGCTCAAACTCTACTTTACCAGTTATTCTTTCTTCTTGCCTTACTAACATGCAGGTTGAGGCCACTTTGGCGGTGCTTCAAAAGCGGAAAAGGGCAATTGGATGGACTCTAGCTGACATTTTGGGAATAAGCCCCGCATTTTGTATGCACAAAATTATCTTGGAAGATGATGCAAAGCCTTCCTTGGAGAATCAAAGAAGATTGAACGAGGATATACAAGAAGTGGTGAAGAAAGAAGTAATTAAATGGTTGGATGTCGGGGTTGTGTACCCCATTTCTGATAGCTCATAGACTTCTCCAGTGCAATGTGTACCGAAGAAGGGTCGTATGACTATGGTGACCAATGACAACAATGAACTTATTCCTACTCGGATAGTCACAGGTTGGAGGGTTTGAATGGACTACCAGAAGCTAAACAAGGTGACCCGAAAGGACCATTTCCCATTGCAATTCCTTGACCAAATGCTTGATCGTCTCGCGGGGCGTGATTTTTTATAGCTTTTTGGATGGGTACTGGGGGTATAATCAAATCTTAATTGTCCCGGAGGACCAAGAGAAGACCACCTTTACTTGTCTGTATAGAGCCTTTGCTTTCTCTCAGATGTCGTTCGGATTGGGTAATCCTCCGGCGACATTCCAAAGATGCATGATGGCTATTTTCACCGACATGGTGGAAGATATATTGGAGGTCTTCATGGATGATTTCAATGTGGTTGGTGATTCCTTTGAAGAATGTTTGAGAAATTTGGACAGAGTATTGGCCCGATGTGAAGACACAAACCTCGTACTCAATTGAAAAAAATGCCATTTCATGGTTGAAGAGGGTATAGTGTTGGGTCACAAAATTTCAAAGCATGGAATTGAAGTTGACAAATCCAAGATAGAGGTGATTCAAGGCTTCCTCCCCCCATTTCCGTCAAGGGGGTGAGGAGTTTTCTTGGGCATGCAGGGTTCTACCGAAGGTTTATACAAGATATTTCAAAGGTGGTAAACCCCTTGTGCAAGCTACTAGAAAAGGATGCAAAGTTTGTGTTCGATGAGGAATGTATGCAATCATTTGAGCTTCTCAAGCTTAAGTTGACCACTACCCCAATCATTACCGTACCAAATTGGAGCTTGCCTTTCGAGATCATATGTGACGCAAGTGATGTCGCGGTTGGGGCTATCTTGGGTTAAAAGGTTAATAAGATGTTTCATCCGGTATACTACGCAAGCAAGACCATGAATGAGGCTCAAAGGAACTACACGGTTACCGAAAAAGAGTTGTTGGCTATAGTATTTGCAATGGAAAAGTTTCGGCCGTATCTTATGGGGGCCAAGGTCATAGTGCACACCGATCAAGCCGCTCTTAGGTACTTGATGACAAAGAAAGACTCCAAGGCAAGATTGATGCGATGAGTGTTACTACTTCAAGAGTTTGATCTAGAACTTATGGACCGGAAGGTAGTGAGAACCAAGCGGCAGACCACTTGTCCCATTTGGAGGAGGAGGGGAGGCCTTGTGATAGCCTTGAGATCAATGATTCATTTCCCGACGAACAACTCCTTGCGGTGTCAATTAATGATATGCCATGGTTTGCCGATATTGCCAATTACCTCGTGACTGGATTAATCTCGTGTGAGCTCTCTTCTAACCAAAGGAAGAAGCTCAAGCGGGATAGTTTGGATTTCTATTGGGATGAGCCATACTTGTTCAAGATTTGCACGGATGGTGTGATTCATAGATGTGTCCTGGAGGAAAAACAATTAAGTATCTTAGAGCCTTGCCATTCGTCACCCTATGGTGGCCATCACGGTGGGGTGAGGACCACTTCGAAAGTTTTTAGTTGTGGATTCTATTGGCCAACCTTGTTCAAAGACGCAGGTGATTTTGTGAAGAGGTGTGACGATTGCCAAAAAGCGGGTGGAATTTCAAAAAGGGATGAGATGCCTCTCAATACCATTCTTGAAGTGGATATCTTTGATGTTTGGGGTATCAATTTCATGGGTCCATTTGTTAGCTCTTGTGGGAATACTTACATTCTCTTGGCGGTTGACTATGTCTCAAAATGGGTTGAAGCCGTGGCTTTTCCTAACAATGAAACCCGGAGTGTTGTTGCATTTTTTAAGAAGAGAATTTTCACATGGTTGGCAATCCCCCTACGATAATTAGTGATGGGGGTTCTCATTTTTGCAATAAAGCTTTCGACACATTGCTTTCTAAGTACGGTGTCAATCACAAAGTTTCTACCCCCTATCACCCTCAAGCAAGTGGTCAAGTGGAAGTCTCCAACCGGGAAATCAAAAGCATATTTTCAAAGACGGTCAATGTACATAGGACCGATTGGTCGAAGAAGTTGGATGACGCTCTATGGGCTTATCAGACGGCTTACAAAACTCCAATTGGGATATCTCCGTATCGGTTGGTGTTTGGGAAAATGTGCCATCTTCCGGTTGAGTTAGAGCACAAGGCCATGTGGCCTTTGAGGAAGTTGAATCTTGAATGGGATTTGCAGCCAATCTTCGTGTAGAGCAGATCAATGAACTCGATGAATTTAGATTCCATGCCTACTCCAGTTAGTCCTTGTATAAGGACAAGATGAAGTACCTTTATGACAAATATGCTCGCGGAAAGGAGTTCAACGTAGGTGATTTGGTTCTCTTGTTCAACTCCTGGTTACGTCTGTTTCCGAAAAAGCTCAAATCCAAATGGAGTGGACCATTTGAAGTTGTGTTTGTGAACCCTTTTGGTGCTCTTGATTTGAAAAATAAAAATGGTGAAGTCTTCAGAGTTAACGGGCACAGGGTCAAGCATTATCTTGGGAAAATTGATGACAGCCACGTGGTGGCACTTCTTCACTTCAAATAATGTGATGGTAACCTGCATCGTGCTGCGAGGTTAAATCAGGCACTTCTTGGAAGGCAACCCATGTGTTTTTCTTCTTGTTGTTTTCTTTGATTTTCTTTTTAGTATAGGATTGATTTTTGGGTTAACTGGTTATGAGATGTTGCAGGGATTGTGTTGATGCAGTGCAAGACATAATGCAGAAATTGTTCAGTATCTGAAGTTGCTAGTGCGGCCGCACTACACTTTATGTGGTCCGCACTGGTGAAGGCCAAAGTGACACCTCTCTGAAGTTGTCCACTGCAGCCGCACTACACTTTGTGCAGTCCGCAGTGGACCACTACGGCCGCGGTCTATTTTATGCGGACCGCAGTGGGATAATTGGCCAAGTTGATCATAATAACTCTGTGCAGACCGCGGTCCATTTTGTGCGGTCTGCACTGGCAGGTGAGAATGGGACCCAAGGGTTTTTCTATAAATAGACCCTGAGGGCCTCCTTTTACCCTTTTCGAAAAATTGAACCTCAGAGACTTTAAATATTGTTCCTCTTCTTCTTTGATCGTAATTTCTTGACTGGCACCATTTAACTTCACTTCATCTCATAATCTGGTAACATTACACTCATTTCTTCTTTGTTTAATTTTGTAATTTTGTTTAAATTCCATTTTTCTTAACTTTTGTTCTTCTTCCTCCCGTAATTAGTTCGATTTCTAGGTTAGATTAGTTTAAATGTTGATTACTGTGAACTTAGTATTTTAATGGACTGGGTAATCGATTAGGGCCTCTAATTAGGTGGAAATTTGACCTTCAAAGCAAAATCTCAAGCCCTAACTTAGTGCCACTTCTGGGCACCCTATGCGGACCGCGGTCATTTTTGTGCAGTCCGCAGTACCACTTTGTGCGGACCGCACTGATGAACTTCTGAAAGATAACCCTTGGGCAGTGCGGCCGCACTACATTTTGTGTGGTCCGCACTGGGCCAATGCGGCCGCAGTACCATTTTGTGTGGGCCGCACTGTCAAGATTCAGAGGGTGGGTATTCTGAACCCCACCCCTGTACGGACCGCACTACCATTTTGTGTGGACCGCACTGGGCCCTTTGCAGCCGCACTCCATTTTGTGCGGTCCGCACTGGGCAGCCTTTGAGGACTGTCTACAACACTTTGATTCTGTTCTTCAATTTGTTCTACTGCAATAACTTAAATTGCCTTGATTGATACTAACAAATACATTGAATGATGTTTGCAGACAATGGTAAAACAAAGAGGCAAGGGATCAAAACAACCCGACAGAGGTGAATCTTCCCGGGGTAGAAAACAGAAAATGGTCAAACTCATTCCCCAAGCTAGGCAAAACATCAAGAACATGAGGAAGGCCATAAAAGCGGCTGACAGAGCCATTGACATGTCGGGGAGTGAGGATGCGCCCTCTCAGGAGATCTCTTCGGACTCAGACCCAGAATACATCCCGTATCCAGAGAGGGACAGACATAGAGACACCCCTCCCTCATCACCCACTGCCCAAGCACCAGGGCATGTTTCTACTGAGTCGTCTGAGGGATCAACAGCCGGCAGTGGTGAATACTCCACCTCCCTCACAGCTTCATTATCCGGGAAGGGTGCAGGCGGAGGTGAGGAGGAGGTACAGGGAGATGAGGAGGCAGCTGGAGGTGGTGAGCCTCAGGTGGGAGGTATTGCCAGAACAAGAAAACCTGATGTCTTGGAGGATAGGTTCATGAGCGAGGTGGCGTACAACAAATTTCAGGAGTGGTGGCCGGTGAGAAAGTTGATACCGGAGCGGAGTTTCATTGACACAGATCTACTACCCCACAACCCCAACGTGCAAAGACAGTTCAGAACTAGAGTGGGTTGGGAGAACTTCTTAGATAACTGTGTGGACGCCAACGAGCATTTGGTCAAAGAGTTTTATTGTAATGTAGCCCACATCAAAAAGGGCTCCAAAGTGACCAAAGTTTGTAATTTGAAAGTTTTGTTCGATGGGAAGTCAATTAATGAATATCTGGGCTTCGATGAGGAGGATGAGACCTATATATGGCAAAAATGGAGATGGGCGAGGAGGTCCGTCCATGGTTAGCTCAGTACCTGGCAATCCCAGGTACCGTTCCTGATTGGTTGATAGTTGGGGTCAGAATATTGCGGAGGACCCTAAACTTTGAGGCGAGGGGTTGGGAGACCTTTGTTTGCAGCCGATTGGACCCGACCACTCATGACCTGACCCTTCCTCTCCACCTGGATTTTTTTGTTGCTTCTATTATGGCGGGGTAGCCCATCGACGTGGGAAATGTGATGTCCAGAGTTATCACCATTGTGTGAGCAGAGCATGACCGGAACTACCCTTTCCCTAGCTTCCTCACTGAGTACTTCACAGATCTAGAGGTGGAGCCTAGGCTATATGACATCAAGGTCAAGGCGACAGACCCATTTTCCTGGTATAGCTTGAAGGGGAATGACAACCCCAATGACAAGAACTACAAATCCCCTGCTTCTTCCCCAACTGGCAAGTATGAAGAGCCAGTTGTGGTAGAGGTCCTTGCTGAGCCTACCTCCACTTCTGTTGACTTACCCCCTGGATCTTCCACATCTTCAGCCATTCCTCCTGGCCCTTCTATATCAGCAGGCCCAGAGATCCCATCTACCCAGGCCCATCCCATTACTACCCACCGGCTGAGCCAGGCCCTGCTGAGTATAAACAACTGGATGCAGACTACCTCATCCAAGTTGTCCACATTGACTACTACTGTAGAGGCTCAGTCGGCACCTCAGCCAGCCCAGGTCCCCTAGTCGATAGAGGATGCTTTGAAGGAGATACTTGAGAACTAGAAGAAAATGCTCACCGCTCAGGATGCATTGGCCAAGGCATTTGATTCACACAGCAAGGCTCTCAAGGAGCTTGCTCGGGAGCACAAAAAGCTTAGGAAGACATGGGCCTCCAAGGAGTTCGTGAAGGAGCTGCGGGCAGATATTGATAGACTGAAGGAAGACCAGCTGCCTTTAGACCTATTGCTTGATGATCCAGTCCCAGCAGCTCATCCACAGCCGAAGCAGATCCAGAGGCCTCCGAAGATGAGGAGGATTCCTAGAGCAGATGATGCCATCATCCAGTTGGCGGACCTACCCGAGACTTCCTCCAGTTAGCCACCGGATGTACTAGTTCCACAGCCTGTCGAGGTCCAGGCCCTGGTCCCAATAGCAGCAGAGCAGACCATCGGGAACCAGTCTGAGGTTCCCGAGCACACAGAAGACCCAGGGACCACCCATGATCATATGCAGACAGACACGGCTTAGCGAGTCTTCTATATCCCTTTTCTCTATATTTTTGGTGCTTAGTTAGACTAGTTGGCATTGGGGACAATGTCAGCTTTCATTTGAGGGGGCGAGCCCTATATTTTTTTTGATGACTGTATATATTGATATTTTTATGCTATCTTGATTTTTCACATTTGGTGTGTATATAATTTTATATTTAGTTACTTTTATCGTACTTTTTATCTTTCTTTGGGTCTGTATATAAAGTTATATCACATTGTATATATTCATCCCATTCGTTGCATATTCAAATCCCTTCTTGTATATATTCATTCTATTTTCCGCAAAATTTTTCGTTTTTAGCTTCTTATTTATGTTCGTAGCTTTTTGTTTTGTTTTGGACATTTTCAATAAACCTTTGATTTTCTTAATGCCACAGTTCTTTCCAAAGGTGGAGTGTGTGTGAACCGAGTGGCTCTTCCCAATAATGGATGGTGTGACAACCTTCTTAAGGGTTTGAGTTCGTTTTTCTTTTTGTTTTAGTAGTTTGTAGTTAAGGTTACCTCAAGCAAAGCTTCACTTGGGCCTAGCATATTTACTTTTGATCCCATGGTCAAAGACAAACTGTTGTGGTTAGAATGGTGAAAGTCGTGACCTTTAGACTCTTGTGTTGACCGATAATCATCAAGTAATTTTTCGGGACCATTGTGTGCTCAAATCGTACCTAAGGTCATTGTGGGACCCCGACTCTATGTCTTTAGCAATTCCTTAGCTTGTGTGGTGATTCATTGAATTACAAGTCCAAGTCCCGAGCCATTGGTCTAGAACTTTCCCTGAATGTTTGTTGAGGCAAAATCATAAGTGAATTTAGACTTGAGGCATGATTATAGGCTCTCCTTGATCCAAATAATAGTTTGAACAAATCCATAGCCTACCAATGATATGATCCCTAGTTAACCCTTTTGAGCCTTAGACTTTCATCTTTCAAGAACCATGATACAAGCCTATACCCATTCTAAAAGATACCTTCTCTTGGCACACAATCTTTCCTTTAGCACATAGCAAAAGTATAAGTTTGGGGGGAGAGACGAGGATGGCAGCAAAGTGGTTAAATGTTGTGTAGCACTTGTTCCATAATTTTTCAAAGGTTAAACGTTGTTAATGATTTATTTGTATTGAGGGCAATTGTTAGTCCCAATTGATGCTAGTTGAGGTTGTGTTAGGGCAGCTAAATTTCTTAGATTTTCCCTTAAAGGATGGGTCTTATTTTATTTGCTTGAGGACAAGCAAAAGATTCAGTTTGGGGTAGTTGATAACTAGGGATTATGACGCATTTTATGCTCCTTCTTGCTTGCGCTTTGGTTATAAATTCATACAAAATAATCCCAAAAGGCTCATAAGTTGTGCTTGATTGCAGTTTTGATCAACAAAGTGACAAGATGTCAAAGATCAGCTCAAAAGGAGTGAAACTTGCACAAGTCCCAAAGATAAGACAAACTCAGAAAAAACAGGCCTAGTGCGGCTGCACTACACTTTGTGCGGTCCGCACTAGAGAGGTTCAGAGACTCAGCATTTTAGGCTTCGAAGCAATGCGCCCGCACTACACTTTGTACGGTCCATGGTGGACCTCTGCGTCCGCACTCCCATTCTGTGTGGTCCGCAGAGATAGTTCAAAGAGATGCCAAGTTTAGAGGTTCAAGCCTGTGCGGTCCGCGGTCGAGTTTGTGTGGACCACGCTCGAAGCCTCCGCGGCCGCAGTCCATTTTGTGCGATCTGCGGAGCCTGGGTTCAGAGAGTCAAGATTGCAAGTTCAAGAGCCTAGTGCGGCCGCACACCATTTTGTGCGGTCCGCACTAACCCCGAAGGGGCAATTTTATCCAGTTTTTCCAGCTTAGTATAAATAGAACCTTTTTCCATTTTGAGGGCATCAGATATTATCAGACGTTAGTTGCTCTCGTGAGAAGACTTTTCTTAGCCATTTTGGACATTTTTACTTAGTTTTTATCATTGAATCTTTGCATTTACCTTAGCAATTAATTAATATGTCCTTATCTTTATCTATTTCCCTGGTTTTCTCTTCAAGCATGAGTAGCTAGACCCATTAGCTAGGGTTGTGGCTCAACCCTAGTGTGAGTAATTGATGGGTATTGTGATGTAAGGTTAGATTGACTATGGGTGTTTGTTATTTGGGTCAATTTCATGGCTTAATCTATGAATTAGTGGTTGCAAACACTAGTTTGTGCTAAGTTGATTTGGGTTCTTCTTGAGAAAGAGAGCCTAAGTCTCCGAAATTGACCCAACAAGGAATTGGGATGGACTCAAGAGAATTGATAGTCCCAATTAAAGGGTTAAATCTCGAGAGAGTAATACCCGACTTGAACCCCAGTTGCTTGAGCAAATTTGCCTACCCCATTGGTCTTGAGAAAGTCAATTGGGCAAAATGACTCTCTCTACCGAGAGGTGTAAGAGTGGGTAAAATTGTGCAGTGATTATAGCATATTCCCCAATCATGTCAATTGTTCCTTAGGTTTAATTACTCGTCAATTAGCCACCTAGGAGAATGCCACTACCCTAGTGCCTTTTAAACTATTAGATACAACTTGTAGAAATTTACTCGTAGTTAATCTAGTAGCAATTATAATTTATAGTTTGATAATAGTAGAATATAAAGAGAACCCAAAAATGATTAGAAGTGATAGGAACAAATACGCAATTCCAACCTAAATAGATACTCGACTCCATTCCTAGCTCTCTGTGGAAATCGATCCCGACCCACAAATCGGGTAAAAGCTATTGCGGCCCTCTCTTCCTACTTTTTTGTAGTGTGGAGTAGGCTGTGATCAACTTTTCAGCTGTCGTGATTAGAAGTTATCACTACAAGTGTTTGAGTTATGTGGTATATCTTGTGATTTAACCTGAGTTAGCAGGTATGGGTTATTATAGCTTGTCCGGGCTTATTCAAACTATAGATGGGAGATTTTAATCTTGTGGATGATTTTAGAAGTGAAATGTGGTTCTAAGGTTTATGGGCTAGGTTGGATTGTGGAATTTCAGTTACATTGTATTATCGAACCCATATGAGATAGGGTGACGTGGGATCACCCCCGGGTATATGCATGGTAAGGTTATTCAGTGATTGGTTGGCTTTTGGAACAACTCTGGACACATTCGAGGGCGAACGTATGTTTAAGTGGGGGGGATGTAACGACTCGACCGGTCGTTTTGAGAATTTGTACTTTGCTCGTCAGTTCTCGGGAATGACTTGCCTCGTGTGATGGATTATGACTTATGTAAATCATTGGTTTTGGTTTTCAGGGTAATGGGAATGAATTTGGAAGAACAGTTCTTAGTTTGAAGCTTGAAATTTGAAAAGTTTGACCAAGATTTGACTTGTTGGTATATAATCTCGGATCGGAATTTTTATGATTTGGTTAGCTCCGTTAGGTGATTTGAGACTTAGGAGCGTGATCAGAATGCATTTTGGAAGTCCGTGGAAGGTTTAGGCTTGAATTGACGAAATTGAGATTTTAGCGTTTTTCGGTTGATAGGTCAGATTTTGATATAGGGGTCGGAATGGAATTCTGAAAGTTTCAATAGCTCTATTGTGTCATTTTTGACGTGAGTGCAAAATTTCAGGTCATTCGGACGTGGTTTGGTTTGGTTTTTGATCAAAAGCGTAATTTGGAAGTTCTTAAGCTTGAATCCAATGTGATTTTGGTGTTTTGATGTTGTTTTGAGCGTTCTGAAGGTTGGAACAAGTTTGAATGAGGTTATGGGGTATGTTGGCATGTTTGGTTGAGGTCCCGAGGGACTCAAGTGAGTTTTGGATGGTTAAACGGGACAATTTTGAACTTTGGACTTGGCAGTTTTTGCTGGTTCTGTATTGCAGACAATTTGTTCTTCGTTTGCGGTTAGGGACCCGTGTTCGCGAAGGGTGTTTTTCTGAGGCGACGATTTTTCCCTCCGCGTTCGCGTTTCGTGTGTCGTATTTGCGATGTTGGGATGTTTGATTATCCGCGTTCGCGTGGCTTGTGTCGCGTTCACATAGAGTAAGTGGGAGCATATGGGGTCCCAGCCTTTTGTGCTACACGTTAGCGTAAGTAGGTCGCGTTCACGATGGTTTGTAAAATGGACACTTCGCGTTCGCAAGTTGGAGGTCGTGTTCGCGTAAGGGGAAATTTTGGTCAATGGATTTTTGTGCTTCGCGAACGTGAGACTTTGACCGCGTTCGCGAAGAAGGTTTTTGATGCCTGGGCAAAATGTTTAAATAGCCATTGTCCACGATTTTGGGGCTAATTTCACCATTTTTGGATGATTTTGGAGCCTTTTGAGAGGATTTGAAGAGGGATTCAAGATATAACACCTGGAGATAAGATTTTTGAACTCAATACTCGATCCTATGTTGATTCTTACTTGTTTAATCATGAAATATGTGGAAATTGAAGCCTAAAATTGGGAAATTAGGGCTTGATTTTGGAGAGTGTAAATATGGAATTTGAATGGGCAATTGAGGTCCAAATTTGATGTTCTGGGTATGTATAGACTCGTGAGAGGATGAGGATTCCATTGATGTTAATTTTGTCGGATTCCGAGACGTGAGCCTTGGGGCCGGGTTTGAGCAATTTCAGAATTTTTGATGTAAATTGGATATTTTCGAGCAGTGATATACTGATTATGATTATGAGGCCGAGGGCCTCAGATATGTACGCCACGAGGTGACTTTATTGATATGAGGTCGAGTGCCTAGTGATGTACGCCACGAGATGGCTTGATATTGCACTTGGCCGTAAGGGCCCCTTCCAGGAATATGCATACCCCCAATGAGTACGGGTACCCATTGTGATGTGAGATTGAGCCCGAGGGGCTGGGATTGTTTTGAGATGTTACCCGAGGGGCGGATTTGTTGATACGGTGCCCGAGGGGCGAACCTGTATGTGTTTATCTTTTCTTAATTGCCTGCCAAAGTACCTGCTTAACTGTTGAAAAAGGCTTTCCATGAAGTTAAATTTGAGTTAAAGGATTTTTACATATCTTTCACTGGTTTACTGTTTTAAGGGTTTTACTGCTTCATTATAGCATGCCTTGTGCCTTAAGTGATTTCCTGCTTTCAGTCTTTATTTATGATTATTACTCACTGAGTTGGAATACTCACTTTACTCCCTGCACCCTGTGTGCAGATTCAAGCGTATCTGGTCCCACTCCCGAGTACTGATCATTTCCAGCTAATGAGGATCCGAGGAGTATCTAGGTGGTTGTCGGCGTTCACAGCCCGTAGTTCTTCCCTATCTTATTTCTTTATGTTCTTAGTTCCTGTATTAAACTCTGTAGTTTGGTTTGGAGTATTCCGGATTGTTTAGATGCTCATGACTAGTGACACCCCGGTATCGGGCTGTGTTGGGTTGTATTCCGCAAATTATGCTATCACCTGTTAACTTTGGATTATCTTATCATGCTTTAGATTTATTTCTTATGGTTTAACTGTTAATAATTGGAAATGGGAAGTATCGGTTGGCCTTGTCTTCACGAGAGGCGCCATCACGAGCGGGCCCGGATTTCGGGTCGTGACACTTACCAATTTACTAGATTCGCAACCTTTTAATTCTATATGTTTAATTTGCTTAATACAATGATTATTTCATATCTTGTTAATTTTCAAATTGAATATCTTGTTTATACCTTTGTGTAAGTAAGAAGATTTTTGGAAGATATAGAGCTCCTTTTAATTCTATCATGCGAGTATCTAGACCTCACATGATCCATATTGGAACATGTCTTTTGGAATATTTCCCATTTATTTGCTTACTTAAATTTTTTTCAAAGATCATGATAGATTTGAACTTTCACGTTCCTTTTTGTAATGAATCTCCTTTAAATTCTATTTTAATTAAAAGTACTTTTTCTTGGATTTTTTTACGTTAAATGATTTTATCCCTTACTTTGGTTCCGGTCTCATTTTTGGAAGATATAGAGCTCCTTCAGGAAAAAAGGGGGGAAATTGTGATGACCCGATATGTCATCTCGTGTTTTGAAACCTAAGCTTATGATCTGAAGCCTTAAAAATTATGGGTTAAACCTTCCTCAACTTGCGTGCCCAGTCCGGGCGTCTTTCCAGAAAGCTTTTATGTTAAAAACTGTTTAAAAAATGAGAAAATTTGTCTAAAACTTCATTTAAGTTGACTTCGGTCAACATTATTGTTAAACAGACTCGGATTTGTATTTTGACAGTCCTAGTGGGTCCGTACCGTGATTTGGGACTTAGGCGTATGCCCAGAGTCAAAATCAGAAGTCTCTAGCCCGAGATATCGGACTTTATCGAAATTTGATAGCTAAAGGCTATATACATTTGAGATGTTTGACTAATGTTTGACTTCTTGGATAACAAGTCTGTATTTTAGTTCCGAAATACGGTATAGGTCCAATCGCACATTTATGACTTGTCTGTGAAATTTGGTAAGAAACGGAGTTGGTTTGAAGTGATTCGGACATCCAGTTGTGAAAATAGAAGTTTCAATGTTTTCTTGAAAATCTCATTCGATTTGGTGCTAAATTCATTGTTCTAAGTATTATTTTAGCAATTTGATTGCGCGAGCGAGCTCGTATGTTGTTTTTAGACTTGTGTGCATGTTTAGTTTAGAGCCTTGAGGGCTCGGGTGAATTTCGGATAGGCTACGGAGTGAAAATAGGACTTAGAGCATAGCTGGTGTTGCAATATCTAGTGTAGGCCTCTGATCTTGCAAATGCGAGATCAGGCATCGCAATTGCGACCTCTACAGGTTACGCATTACGAGCTATTTCTCGCATTTGTGAGGAATAGCTGGACCTTATAGTTTTCGCATTTGCAAATTGGGACGGGGGAAGGAAGTGAACGCATTTGCGATCACATGTTTGCATTTGCGGAAAGGGTCAGGCTCGCATTTGCGAGATTTCCTTGGCATTTATGATGCAAGCAGGAACAGGGAGACCTTTGCATTTGTGATAGGTTTTTTGCATTTGTGGGGCTCGCATTTGGAACACTGTGTCGCAAATGCGACACCTACAACTTATTAAAATGATTTTGGACGTTTGATTCATTCTTCAAATTTTCGAACCTAAAAACATAAGAGGCGAATTTTCAAAGAACTTTTCTTCCCCAAATCATTGGTAAGTGATCTTAAACTAATTCCTTTCAATCTTTCACTACTTTTTCTTAATATTCATCGTGAAATCTAAGACTTTCATAGTGGAATTGGAAATTTTGGGTAGAAACTAGGAATTTCAAAAATTGGGGATTTAAACCTCAAATTGTGGTCGGATTCCAAAACAAATTATATATTCGAGATTTGGGGGTGAATGGGTAATTGGGCTTTGGTTAGGAGCTTGGATTTGGACCAATAGGGCCCGGGTGTTGACTTTTTCAAAAATGGCCTAAATTGAATCCTATGCAATCATAGGTAGTTCCTAATGCTTAAATTGAATCGTTTGGTTGGTAATTTGCTAAATTCTGTCGGTCTAGAGGCTTGTCTGAAAGGAAAAGCTGTGGTTGAGTTTTGAGTTTGGCCATTGGAGCGAGGCAAGTGTCGTGGTTAACTTTGGCTTAAGGGATTAGGTCTTATTTGCCTATTTGCTATGTGTTTGAATGTTGAGTGTAATATAGGTGAGATGATGAGTACCTATGCGTTGTTGTTGAGTCATAGCATGTGAGTGAGTCTTATTAATATAATTGTAGCTTTCCGTGATCATATTACCCATGCTTAGACTAGTTAATCGTTATGTTGATCGTCTTATCATATTTACGGATTTTGGTATTGATTGAATATTGATTTAAAGTTAAGGTTGGTATTGTAGAACCACATATTGAAGTATGATTTGTTCTTGATATATCTATCTCTCTGTTGTTATTATTCATTATTTTGGTGAGTGAGAGTGAAAATGCACGAAGGGTGATGTCGTGCCATGTTTTGTGAGTGTTAACGCATGAAGGGTGATGTCATGCCATATTGTAAGTGTTAATGCACGAAGGGTGATGCCGTTCCATGTTGTGAGAGAGTTAATGCACGAAGGGTGATTCCGTGTTGTTTCTATTTGATTTATATGGTGCTGTTGAGAGTAAAAGCACGAAGGGTGATGCCGTGTTTTTTCTTTTACTGTGGTTACTTGTTCCTATTTACTCAAAGTATATCGGTTGATAAAAGTGCTTATTACTGTTGTGATCCTTTATCTTGTGATCCCCCTCAGCATGTCCCCCCCGCCCAATATTTCTTGTCTTGTTTCTTTTATTTCTATTATTGGTATATATACTGTTATACTTCACATGTTTATTGTAGGTGTCTTGTCTTAGCCCCGTTACTACTTCACTGAGGTTAGGCTCGACACTTACCATTATATGGGGTCGGTTGTACCGATACTGCACTCTGTACTTCCTATGCAGATTTTGGTATTGGTCCTAGTTGATCGAGAGGCATGGCAACTCGGACCAGACCACCGGAGATCTATCGGCATCCACAGACCTTGAAGTCCTTGTCTATCACTTTTGTTTTACTATTTCTTTTGTTCAAACAATTGTATTTCTTTCAGACTATTACTTATAGTAAATACTAGAATGTTCGTGAATTTGTGACACTAGATCTGGGCAGCGGTAAATAATGAAGTTATTATATTATTCGCACTAGTTGTATTTCACTTTAGTTTATTTACTGTTAATTGTTGAATTGAATGACGTTCGGCTTAATAATATTCTAAGTTTGGCTTTCCTAGCAGATGGAATGTTAGGCACCATCACGGTGCCGACGGTGAAAATTCCGGATCATAGCAAGTTGGTACTAGAGCAGTAGGTTGCGTAGGTCTCACAATTCACAAACATGCTTAGTAGAGTCTGGGGGATCGGTACAGAGACGTCTGTACTTATCTCTCAGAGGCTATAGAGTTTAAGAATAATGTCATTTCTATTTTTCTCTGACGCGCGAATTTGTTCTCTCATTGCTAATTTAACTCTTCTACTCTTGTTCTCTCGCATATGGCGAGAACATGTACCACATCTTCAGCTGAGTAGCAGACAGAGCCCCTAGTGGCAGCTCCTACGAGGGGCAGAGGTCGAGGCAGGGGCAGGGCTCAGCCCATAGCCCGAGCAGCAGCACAAGCAGCGGAGCCTCAAGTGGAGTTTGATGAGGAGGCTCCAGCCCGGATTGTTCCGGCAGGACCAGCTCAGATCCTAGAGGGGTTCATTGCCACCCTCGTGCTTCAGGATGCTTTGGTCCGTTTGGTGGGCCTTAAGGAGAGTGTAGCCCATACTGGCACTTTTCCCATGGCACCAGCCGTCTCTCAAACTGGAGGAGGAGCACAGACTCCTGTTACTCACACCCCGGAGTAGGTGGCTCCCCATTATTAGACTCTAGTAGCTCATCCAGTTGGAGTAGTTTAGCCTGCTATTACAGGGCAGGCCGATGATGGTCATGCTATGACTCCTAAGGGTTTATTGAGATTGGACAAGTTCACCAAACACTTTCTAGTTTACTATAGTAGTGCACCTTCTGAGGACCCCCAGGATTATCTTGACCGATGTCATGAGATGTTGCGGAACATGGGGATAGTGGAGACCAATGGGATCAATTTTGCTATGTTTCATATGACTGGTTCTGCCAAGAGATGGTGGAATGATTTTGTATTGACTAGACCCGCTGGGGCGCCTGCTTTAGTTGGGACCAATTCTCTCAAATATTTTTTGAGAAGTTCCTTTCGGTAACCCTGATAGAGGACTATCGCAGGCAGTTCGAGCATCTCCAGTAGGGCAGTATGACCGTCACTCAGTTGAGACCCATTTTGTGGATTTTCCCCGTCCTGCTATTCTTCTTCTTCCCATCAAGAGAGAGAGGGTGAGGAGGTTTATTGAGGGACTTGCTTAGCCTATCAGATTGCAGATGGCTAAGGGGACTGGGAGTGAGATTTCTTTTCAGACGACTGCCAATGTTGCTAGGCGAGTCGAGATGGTTTTAGCTCAGGGGAGTAGTTAGGGGTCTGACAAGAGGCCTCATCACTCCAGTGGATTTAGTGGAGCCTCATCTGGAGGTCGGGGTACTTTTGGTAGATTCCATCCTCCCAATCCATTTCATTCAGCATTTCGGGCATCTCACAGTACCTCAGGTGGTCGTGGCCCTCATATACATTACTCCGACTAGCTAGCCTACCATGCACCATCAGCTCCTATTAGTACACCTCCTCTCCAAAGTTTTCAGGGTGGTTACTCTAGCTGACAGGGTCAGTTTTGGGGTCATCAGTCATAGCAGTCGAGCTCCTATTATACTTGTGGTAATCCGGAGTACATTGCAAGATTTTGCTGTCGTGCATCGAGCAGTTCTCAACAACAGGGTTCTCGTGCCATGGTCCTAGCACCAGGTGTTGCACCGCCCGCTCAGTCAGCTAGAGGTAGGGGTTAGGCAGCTAGAGGTGGTGGTCAGGCCATTAGAGGTGGAGGCCAGGCTCCTTGAGGTGAAAGCCAGCTAGCTAGGGCCCGTCCTAGAGATGCAGTCTAGAGTGGTGGGGCCCAGCCCCGATGCTATGCCTTTCCAGCTAGAACTGAGGCTGAGTCTTCTGACGTCGTTATCACAGGTACTATTTTAGTCTGTAGTTGAGATATTTCATTTCTATTTGATCTGGGTTCTACTTATTCGTATGTGTCATCCTATTTTACTTTATATTTGGTTGTGCCCTGTGATTCTTTGAGTGCCCCGTATATGTGTCCACATTTGTGGGAGATGCTATTATAGTAGACCGTGTTTATCATTCGTTTGTGGTTACTATTGGGAGTCTTGAGACTAGTGGGGACCTTCCACTTCTCGATATGGTAGACTTTGATGTTATATTGGGTATGGATTGGTTGTCACCTTATCACGCTATTTTGGATTGTCACGCCAAGACGTGACCTTAGTCTTGTCGGGGTTGCCTTGATTAGAGTAGAAAGGGACTCCTGGTCTTTTTGCCAGCAGGCTTATCTCTTATATGAAGGCTCGGCGTATGGTCGATAAGGGGTGTCTAGCTTATTTGGCTTATGTCCGTGATTCTAGTGCGTAGGCTTCTTTCATGGATTTTGTCCCAGTTATTCGATAGTTTCTTGAGGTATTTCATGCAGACCTGTCGGGGATGCCACCCAAAAGGGATATTGACTTCTGTATTGACCTGGTTTCGGACACTTAGTCCATTTCTATTCCTCCATATCGTATGGCCCCCCTAGAGTTGAAAGAATTGAAAGAACAGTTACAAGACTTGCTTGATTAGGGCTTCATTAGACCTAGTGTCTCGCCTTGGGGTGCGCCTATATTATTTGTGAAGAAGAAAGATGGGTCGATGAGGATGTGCATACACTATCGATAACTGAACAAAGTCACTATCAAGAACAAGTGTCCATTGCCGAGGATTGATTATCTATTTGATCAAATTCATGGTGCCAAGATGTTTTCAAAGATCGATTTGAAGTCTGGCTACCATCAATTGAGGATTAGGGCATCCGATGTCCCTAAGATAGCTTTTCAGACTCGATATGAGCATTACAAGTTTATAGTAATGTCATTTGGGCTGACAAATGACCCAATAATATTTATGGATTTGATAAATCAGGTGTTCAAGCCTTATCTAGATTCCTTTGTGATTGTGTTCATTGATGATATCTTGATTTACTCCCGCAACTGAGAGGAGCACGTGCAGCATCTTCGAATTGTACTTTTGACTCTGAGAGACAACCAGTTATATGCTAAGTTTCAAAGTGCGAGTTTTGGTTGGATTTTGTCGCCTTTTTGGGGCATGTTGTATCAGCATAGGGTATTCAAGTGGATCCTAAGAAGATTGAGGCAGTTTGGAACTAGCCTAGACCTACTTCAACCACGGAGATCCATAATTTCTTGGGTTTGGCAGGTTATTACCATTGGCTTGTGGAGGGGTTCTCATCTATAGCGGCCCTATTGACCAGGTTGACCTAGAAGGGTGCCTCATTTAGATAGTCAGACGAGTGCGAGACGAGCTTTCAGAAGCTCAAGACTGCTTTGACTACGATGCTAGTGTTGGTTTTGCCTACAGGTTCAGGATCTTACACGGTATATTGTGATGCATCTCGTTTTGGACTTGGTATGGTATTGATGCAGGCTGGTAAGGTAATTACATATGCTTCATGATAGCTTAAGGTTCACGAGAAGAATTACTATGTTCATGATCTAGAGCTGGCAGCCATTGTTCATGTGCTAAAGATTTGGAGGCACTATCTTTACGGCGTTCTGTGTGAGGTATTCACGGATCATTGGAGCTTGCAGTATTTGTTCAAGCAGAAGGAACTCAATTTGAGGCAGAGACGGTGGTTGGAGCTATTGAAGGACTATGATATCACCATCTTGTATCATCTTGGGAAGGCCAATATGGTGGTCAACGCTTTGAGTAGAAAGTCAGCTAGTATGGGTAGCCTTGCGTACACGGTGAGAGACCTCTTACATTAGATGTTCAGGCCTTGGCCAATCAGTTCGTAAGGTTGGATGTTTTTGAGCCCAGTCGTGTTTTGGCTTGTACAGTGGCTCTATCTTTTATGTTTGAGCGTATCAGAGGTCGACAGTATGATGACCCTCATTTACTTGTCCTTAGGGACACAATGCGGCACGATGGTGCCAAGCAGGTTACTATTGGAGATGATGGAGTTTTGAGGATACAAGGTCGTATTTGTGTGCCTAATGTGGATAGACTTCATGAGTTGATTCTTGAGGAGGCCCACAGTTCCAGGTATTCTATTCATCTGGGCACTGCCAAGATGTATTAGGACTTGCGACAGCATTATTGGTGGAGGATAATGAAGAAAGATATCTTTACATATGTGTGAGATGTCTAAATTATCAGTGGGTAAAGTGTGAGCATCAAAGACCCGATGGTTTACTTCAGAAGTTGGAGATTCCTAAGTGGAAGTGGGAGCATATCACTATAGATTTCGTTGTTGGATTCCCACGAACTCAGAAGAAGTTCGATGCAGTTTGGGTCATTGTGGACAGGCTGACCAAGTCAGCGCATTTCATTTATGTGGCAGTTACCTATTCTTCAGGCGGTTGGAAGAGATTTATATCCGCAAGATCGTCCGTCTTCACGTTGTATGCGTGTTTATCATTTCTGATCGAGGTATGCAGTTCACCTCGCATTTCTAGAGGGAAGTACAGCGTGAATTGGGCATGCAAGTTGAGCTGAGCACAACATTTCATCCTCAGACAAATGGGCAGTCCGATCGCATTATTCAGATATTAGAGGATATGCTTCGCGCTTGTGTTATAGACTTCAAAGGTTCGTGGGGTCAGTTCTTGCTGCCAGCGGATTTGCCTACAGTAACAGTTTTTAGTCGAGCATTCTTGGCTCCTTATGAGGCATTGTATGGTAGGAGGTGCCGATCGACAGTCAGATGGTTTGGTCGGGGGAGGCTCGGTTGTTGGGTGCAAAGTTAGTACAGGATTCCTTGGATAAGGTCAAGATTATTTAGGATCAACTTCACACAGCTCAATCTAGGCAGAAGAGTTATGCCGACCGTAAAGTTTGTGATGTTGCATTCATGGTCAAATAGAGAGAGAGTGTTGCTCCTGGTATCACCCATGAAGGGTGTAATGAGGTTCGGAAATAAGGTCAAGTTGAGCCCTAGGTATATCGGGCTTTTTGAGATTCCTGAGCGAGTAGGAGAGGTGGCCTACAGGCTCATGTTGCCACCTGGTTTATTAGCAGTTCATCCGGTATTCCATGTATCCATGCTCCGAAAGTATCACGATGATCCATCACACATGTTAGATTTCAGCACTGTCCAATTGGACAAGGATTTGACCTATGAGGAGGAGTCGGTGGCTATTCTAGCCCGGCAGGTTCGTCAGTTGAGATCGAAGAGTTGCCCTTTAGTTAGAGTGCAGTGGAGAGGTCACCCCATGGAGGTAGCTACCTGGGAGTCGGAGTCGGACATGCAGAGTAGATATCTCCACCTTTTTGCCAGCTCAAGTACTTTTCTATGTCCGTTCGAGGATGAAATGTTGTTTTAGAAGTGGAGAATGTGATGACTCGATAGGTCATCTCGTGTTTTAAAACCTAAGTATGTGATTTGAAGCCTTATAAATCATGTTTAGACCTTCCTAGACTTGCGTGCACAGTCTTGGCGTCTTTCCGGAAAGCTTTTATGTTTAAAACTATTAAACAAATGAGAAAAATTGCCTAAAACTTCATTTGAGTTGATTTCGATCAATATTTTTGGCAAATGTGCTCGGATTTATGTTTCGACGGTCCCAGTAGGTCTGTATCATAATTTTGGACTTGGGCGTATGCCCCGAGTCAAAATCGAAAGTCCCTAGCCCGAGATATCGGACTTTGTTGAAATTTAAAAGCTAAAGGCAAAATGGATTTGAGATGTTTGATCAATATTTGACTTCTTGGATAACAGGTCTGTATTTTAGTTCCAGAACCCGGTATAGGTCCAATCGCACATTTATGACTTGTCTGTAAAATTTGGTGAGAAACGGAGTTGGTTTAACATGATTCGTACGTCCGGTTGCGAAAATAGAAGTTTCAAAGTTTTCTTGAAAATCTCATTCAATTTGGTGCTAAATTCGTAGTTCTGGGTATGATTTTGGCAATTTCATCGTGCGAGCGAGTTCATATGATATTTTTAGACTTGTGTACATATTTGGTTTGGAGCCCCAAGGGCTCGGGTGAGTTTCGGATTGGCTACGGAGTGAAAATAGGACTTTGAGCATAGGTGGTGTTGTAATATCTGGTGTAAGCCTCTGATCTCGCAAATGGGAGATCAGGCATCGCAATTGCGACCTCTGCAGGTTACGCTTTTGCGAGCTATTTCTCGCATCTGCGAAGAATAGCTTGGCCTTATAGTTTTCGCATTTGTGAACACATATTTGCATTTGCGAACTGGGACGGGGGAAGGCAGTGAAAGCATTTGCGATCACATGGTTGCATTTGCGAAAAGGGTCAGGCTCGCATTTTGATAGATTTCCTTCGCATTTACAATGTAAGCAGGAATGGGGAGACCTTCGCATTTGCGACCCGGGGGATTTTTTATTCATTCTTCAAATTTTCAAACCTAGAAACTCAAGAGGCGATTTTCCAAAGAATGTTTCTCCCCCAAATCATTGGTAAGTGATCTTAAACTAATTCCTTTCAATCTTCCACTACTTTTTCTTAAGATTCAACCTAAAATCTAAGGTTTTCATGGTGGAATTGGGGATTTTTGGGTAGAAAGTGGGGATTTTAAAAATTGGGGATTTAAACCTCAAATTGAGGTTGGATTCCCAAACTAATTATGTATTCGGGCTCGGGGGTGAATGGGTAATTGAGTTTAGGTCCAAATTTCGGGTTTGGACCAAGCGGGCCTGGGTGTTGACTTTTGTTGACGTTTTTAAAAATGGCCTTAATTGAATGCTTTGTAATCGTGGGTAGTTCCTAAGGCTTAAATTGAATCGTTTGGTTGGTAATTTGCTAGATTATATTGGTCTGGAGTCTTGTTTGAAGGGAAAAGCTGTGGTTGAGCTTTGAGTCTGGCCGTTGGAGTGAGGTAAGTGTTGTGGTTAACCTTGGCTTGAGGGATTAGGTCTTATTTGCCTATTTGCTACGTGTTTGAATGTTGAGTACAACGTATAGATGAGGTGACGAGTACCTATGCGTTGTTGTCGAGTCGGAGAATGCGAGTGAGTCTTATTCATGTAATTGTAGCTCTCTATGATCATATTACCCATACTTAGACTAGTTAATCGTTATGTTGATCGTTCTTATCATATTTACAAATTTTGGCATTGATTCAGTATTGATTCAAAGTTGAGGTTGGTATTGTGGAACCAAATGTTGAAGTAAGACTTATTCTTGATATTTCTATCTCCATGTTGCTATTGTCCATTATTTTGGTGAAGCAGAGTGTTAATGCACGAAGGGTGATGTCGTACCATATTGTGAGTGTTAATGCATGAAGGGTGATGTGGTACCATGTTGTGAGAGAGTTAATGCCCGAAAGGTGACGCCGTGTCATTTCTATTTTATTCATATGATGAGGTTGAGAGTAAAAGCACGAAGGGTGATGCCGTGTATTTTCTTTTACTGTGGTTACTTGTTCCTATTTGCTCAAAGTATATCGGTTGATCAAAGTGCTTATTACCGTTGTGATCCCCCTCAGCATGTCCCCCCCTACCCCCGCAATATTTCATGTCTTGTTTCTTTTATTGTTGTTATTGGTATATATATTGTTATACTGCAGGGGTTTATTGCAGGTGTCTTGTCTTAGCCTCGTCACTACTTCGTCGAGGTTAGGCTCGACACTTACTGTCACACCTCCTTTTTGCGCGCCTACCCCGAGGGATAAATGCGTGAGGGAGTTTTTCCAATTTAAGTGACAATATTCGAAAATGAGATTATTTATTTATTTCCGAGTCGCCACTTGGGAAAGGTTTGGTTTTTGGTGTCCCAAGTCACCGGTTTATCTTGAATCCCAATTCGAGGAAAATATTTGACTTTCCAAATGAAGTCTGCGAACCAGAAATTCTAAGTAAGGAATTCTGTTGACCCGAGGGAAGGTGTTAGGCACCCCCGAATCTCGTGGTTCTAGAACGGTCGCTTAAATTGTTATAATGGCTAAATATCTGATTTTAAAACATGTTATAAACTGTGTGCTTTTATTAAGTTTAAAAATCGCTTTTATTATTATTTATTTTTTATGGAATTGCAACGTCGTGAAAATGCATCTCGAACCGCGTCACAATCAATGTGCCCGTAGTCGCTAATACATTCCGATTTCGTTGAGATTTGGATTTGGGTCGCATAAATGCGCACCCGAATTGAAGAATGTAATTTAATTAAAAATCGCGCCTAAAAAGTCTAACGCGTTATTATCTTTGAGGGAGGCTGTAAAAATTCGCTAAACGGCTCATCCCAAATTCTAAGTATTTTATTATGACAAATTATTGAGGGCCCCGCAATTTGCATTTTTGTTTGGAAAGGCATGCCTCATTTTTGTTTTAAAAGGATAAACCTATAGTGACTATGTTTTCTATTTCGTTTGTCTCTATAATGAAAGAAAAAGAATTCTAACTTATTTACATACTCACTAGTTACTATAGTTGAGTTTCGAAAGTGAGTCGTTTAAAGAGTTTACATGGGCAGCGCATAGAATGTTCTAAATACAGACAGTAAAAGAAAGAAAAGACTACATTAAACTACAGCTTCAAATCTTTCCCATTTTTTGCATTCATGCTTCGAGTAGCTTACAAGATGTACCAGTGTATCAGTTTGTGTACCTGGTATTTGGAAAGCAAGGAAAGAAGATGAAGATCAGTGGAAGCAGCAGTAGTGTAAATACACAGCAACAACAGGTTCAGCGACACAGCAAAACTAGTAACGACCCGTAGAATAACCCAGTAACAGATTGAAAAACCAGCAGTACCAGAATGCAATCGCAGTCACAGCAGAAGAGAGACGGATACAAGATGCAGTAGTTTACTGATTTTGAATAACACTCAAGGAAAGGCAAACGGAAATTATTCAAGTAAAAGTTCAACTTGTTTTTCTCTTTTGCCCTCAAATTCTGATTTCTCAAAATTCAGTTAACTCTCACAACTTTCTTTTTTCTTCTTCAAAGTCCCTCCCCAAAAGTCTCTCTCTAAGTCTCTTCCTTTTGTGTCAAAAAATGACTATATTTATAACAAGACTCTTGTCTTGAACCACTCCCCGAAATATTCTCATCATTGCATGCTTTGTTCCCCACTACCTTAAACAAATGAATTATTCCCCACTATTTTGTGTCTTGTCCCCCACTATATTAAACTAAAGAATTATTCCCCACTATCTTGTGTCTTGTCCCCCATTATATTAAACAAATGCATTATTCCCACTCCATTATGTCTTGTCCCCCACCATGTACTATTGTAATATTATTAATGCCTAGTGGACGGAGCACTCAGATTAAATAATTGTTCAAATTTTCAATTCCAAAAATACCCCTCCGAACTTACTGAAATTACCATTTTACCCCTGAAAATACTGCAATTTAATATTCTACCCCATCAGCTATATCCAATCCGCCTAATCAATTCTAAACAAAATACAACAACTATAACCAATTCCTAAACAATTTCAAACAACAAATTCAAACTAAATGATGAACAGCAAAGAAACAAACTGGAATTATTTTGACTGAACAATATTTTTATTTTATTTTTTATTTTTTCTATTAACAACAAACCTACTTTCAGATTCAACAACAACAAACAAACAAATAGATTCAAATCACTAAACTTCAATAAACAATTGAACTTCAAATTAAATCTAACAACATTATAACCAACACACTTCCATATTAAAACTAAACAAGAACAAATGTATAAAAACACACTGAAGAAATAATCAAGAAATGAATCAAACATATACTGATTTCAAATCCGAAAATATCAAACAAGATACGGACAGAACTGAAACTTAAACCTACTAACCGGGTCAGAAACAATGACGAACTCGAACGGAACAAATCTGCCCAGAAACTTTGAAACCAACATAACTCGAATCTGCCCGGAAAATAACTCGACGAGTAGGAACGCAGCAGTGGCGGTGCTGGTTCGTTTGTTTCGACAAGAAGAAGAACGAAGCAGCAGCAACAAATGCTGCTCGACTGGACGGGCAGTAGCAGCCATGGTCGTTGAGAAGATGAAGCTGGGGGATGACTGTTTCAGGTCGTGGGGCAGATGATGGACGAAGCAGTAGGGTCGTTACTGGACGTGTTGGGGGTTGGGGGACGATGTTACTGGAGGTCGTTCATGGCTGGTTTGAAAGCAGCGGAAACGACGGGGTTGTGTGTGTGTGGGTGTGCGCGTTGAAATAAATGGAGGATGGCAGCCATGGACGAGCTTGAGCTTGCCATGGAGAAGACGAAGACGAGAAGAGGTGGACATGGTGGTGACGAACGACGTGAAGACGTCGAAGAAGAAGAAGACGCAGCAGTAATGGGGGTCGTTTGGTCTTCAATAGCGGACGAAGGAGGGGGCTGTTTGGAGTGAGCTTGAGGGGCAACCATGGATGGGCTTGGAGAAGATGGAGAGGAAGAGAGAGGGGGGCGGATAGTTTTAGGTTTTAGGTTTAGAAAAATGAAAAAATGGGAAGGGGAGTGTTTGGGTTATGGGGCGGACCGGGTCGGGTCGACCCGGTGGGTTTTTGGGTTGGATAAGGGGTTATGGACTGGGTCGAGGTGTTTTGGGCCTAGGTTCAAAATTGAAGAAGAAGCCCAATTCCGATTTTCTTTATTTTTTGCTCTCTTTTCTTTTATTTTCTAATTAATAAAACTAAAATTCTAAATTAAGTTATAAACTAAATTAACTTATCAAAAATACTAACTAATTCCTAACAACATTTATCATACATAATTAAACACCAATTAAAACAAAATTTCACAATTTGACATTGAATGCTAAAAATGCAAACGGTGCACATTTTTGTAATTTTTCATTCTTGTAAAACAAACTTGATTACTCCTAATTGTAGAATTAAATCCTAAATGCAAATGCGATATATTTTTTGTATTTTTTATTAATTCAACAAATAAACATGCATGGATAAACACAAATAATTATCCTAAAATGCCGCGAAAATTCTCAAAATTGCACACAAAGGAAAATCATTTTATTTTGAATTTTTTGGGAGTAATTCTCTCACAGGGCAAAAATCACGTGCTTACAGCTGCCCCTCTTTGTCCGAAGACACGAAGAGTTTTCGTACAAAGATAAAGTGAGCGATTTTTGCTCATCCGAGTACTCCGTGTGAAGCATTTTTTGAAAAATATTTAACCGAACCTTTGCTTCAAAGGTTTCCTGCATATCCCTGGCTAAAGGGGAATCAGGTTAATGTAGTTCGGGAAGTTTTGGTAGCTGGGACTACCATGGGACTGCAATGCTGCTGTTACTATTGTTGCATGTTGTTACTACTGCTTTACCGACCTCCTTATTACACCAAAGGAGAATTAAAACTAAGCTAGTTATGTCTATCAACTACTAGTAACAAGATTCCTATCTATAATTCTTTCGCAACTTGATCTTGAGTCTTAGCTGATTCTACCTGTAGACTTCGATCTGAATCTTGATGCTCGCAAGTTGTAGGCGCTTGTTTATTTCTGCGGCATTGAGTGAAGCGGGATTGGTGGAGCTCGTGACTTCAATCAGATTTTGAGTGATCTGCACTTTGTTTGCTCCAGTATTTGGGCTCATCTTCTTTTGTTCTTTCCTTCCTTTCTTTATTCTGGATTGAGACTCACTCCGTAGGTCATCTTGATCCCTGTGCTTCGGGATCAAACCTGCTCAGACAACAAAACAAACAAACGAACGAAATTTTTCTGCCCAGTTTCACTAGGAAAATTTCGTGAGTTAATTGCCACAAAAATCTACAGAATTGATGAGGGGATTGGAAACCTCAAGTCTAAAAGGCGCAACTCAGGGATTGGAGTCCTAATGTCGGCTAAAAGAAAACTTGCGCAACTCAGGGATTGGAGCCCTAATGTCGGCTAAAGGAAAATTGCTCAACTCAGGGATTGGAGCCCTAATGTCGGCTAAAAGAAAACTTGCTCAACTCAGGGATTGGAGCCCTAATGTCGGCTAAAGGAAAATTGCTCAACTCAGGGATTGGAGCCCTAATGTCAGCTAAAAGAAAATTGCTCAACTCAGGGATTGGAGCCATAATGTCGGCTAAAAGAAAATTCGCTCAACTCAGGGATTGGAGCCCTAATATCGGCTAAAAGAAAATTGCTCAACTCAGGGATTGGAGCCCTAATGTCGGCTAAAAGAAAATTGCTCAACTCAGGGATTGGAGCCCTAATGTCGGCTAAAGGAAAATCGCTCAACTCAGGGATTGGAGCCCTAATGTCGGCTAAAGGAAACTTGCTCAACTCAGGGATTGGAGCCCTAATGTCGGCTAAAGGAAAATCGCTCAACTCAGGGATTGGAGACCTAATGTCGGCTAAAAGAAAATTCGCTCAACTCAGGGATTGGAGCCCTAATGTCGGCTAAAAGATAATCGCTCAACTCAGGGATTGGAGCCCTAATGTCGACTAAAATAAAAATCGCTCAACTCAGGGATTGGAGTCCTAATGTCGGCTAAAGGAAAAATCGCTCAACTCAGGGATTGGAGCCCTAATGTCGGCTAAAGGAAAATTGCTCAACTCAGGGATTGGAGCCCTAATGTCGGCTAAAGGAAAATTGCTCAACTCAGGGATTGGAGCCCTAATGTCGGTTAAAAGAAAATTGCTCAACTCAAGGATTGGAGCCCTAATGTCAGCTAAAAGAAAAATTCGCTCAACTCAGGGATTGGAGCCCTAATGTCGGCTAAAGGAAAATTGCTCAACTCAGGGATTGGAGCCCTAATGTCGGCTAAAAGAAAACTTGCTCAACTCAGGGATTGGAGCCCTAATGTCGGCTAAAGAAAAATTGTTCAACTCAGGGATTGGAGCCCTAATGTCGGCTAAAGAAAATTGCTCAACTCAGGGATTGGAGCCCTAATGTCGGCTAAAGGAAAATCGCTTAACTCAGGGATTGGAGCCCTAATGTCGGATAAAGAAAATCGCTCAACTCAGGGATTGGAGCCCTGATGTCGTCTAAAGGAAAATTGCTCAACTCAGGGATTGGAGCCCTAATATTGGTAAAGGCGACTAGGGAATGAAGGCCCTATGTCTAAAAATCTCAACTTAGGGATTGGAGCCCTACTATTGGTAAAGGCGATTAGGGAATGGAGACCCTATGTCTAAAATCTCAACTTAGGGATTGGAGCCCTAATGTTGGCGAAAAATAGGTTGATATTGGGGATTCTAAACTAACCCCTTTTTTGGAATTTTCTTCCTATTTCTCTTTTCGTTTTTTATTTTTTTTATTTTTTTTTTGTTCAGTAAAAATGCAGGAAAGAATTTGGAGGAAACTTCCCTTTTGGGTTGATTCCTTGTTGCAAAGCTATTTCTTGCACTTGTGCATTTCATTTCCCTTTTGGTTGCACCTGCTTCTTGCATGGTTTCTTTGGATTGCACCTGTTTCAATTTTCCAAACAAAGAACAATTGTCAGTTTGAAAATGGTGGTTGGTTCGGTGGCCTTGATCATTCCAGTTGCTTGGTCCCGACCTCATTTCTATTGAGAAACTTCACCATTGATTGGCTTCAAAGGCGACCCCCTTTCAAACTGATCAAACTTGGATTTCCGGATTTCATGGTGATTCGCCCGTGTAAGGCTTTGGTTCTTCCATCTCATTCTGCTTGGGGATTTTCACTGGGGCAGACTCGTTGGGGATTTTATTTTTTTTACTTTGAAGGCAATCAACATCATGACCAGTCGGGATTGGACTGACGCACCACTGAGGCGGGGTATTTTCTTCACTTCTTGCTAAACGGAGCTCTGTGAAACCAGTCCTACCACCTTTTCTTTCCAACACATTTTGGATTTTAGGGTTAAAACGAAAGGGATTCAAGGAAAGGTAAACAAAGAGTGGAGAAACGAATTTGAAAGAGAAGCGTCCCTTTCGGGGAAAAGAAAGACTTATCTGAGGCACATGCTAACTTTAAATTGACATGACATGCTTTTTGGACTGGATGCCCGACCATCATGAACTTGCATTTCCTCATGAACCAAAAAACGGATCTATGTTTCCAAACCAGGGAACCTTGCCAGAACTTTCTGAGGTGAAATCATCTTTTCGGCCGACAGCGCCCTTTGCGGGTTTTCGCTAATCGACCTCTCTCATTTCTCTTCTCACCGTTGCCTAATAGTACTTTTTGCGAGTTTTCACTAAACGGACTCTCTCATTCTTGGTTTCTCTACTCCTGTCGCCTTATGGTGCCCGAAGGTTTTCACCGACAAGACTCTCTCGTTTTATTTCTCTCAGTTTTAGAATGCATCAGCTTCCAACAATGATTTTTCTTGGGTTCCCCCGCCTTTGGCAATTGATCCGAAGGACTTGCACTCAGTTTTTGGTAAAAGAATTGTGGATGAAATTACAACTTTGGAACCATTTGGTGGGCCTATGGTAGAAACATTATAACATCTGCAACCTCAGGGAAAATTGAATTTTTATTTTGGTGTGACTGAACCTCAGTTAGAGGCTGCCTACGTATCCTTTCGGAATCAAGTCAGACGTAGTTCAGGCCGATCATTTGTTTTTTTTTTTCAACGGTGCTTTTGGATTCCAAAGAGGGTAGCCAAGGAAATGTAACCAGCTCAAAGGGTTTGTAGAGAGAGTTGATAGTGTTTGGGTAGCGGGAATAAAAGCCTTCATCATCTCAAATGTGCCAACACATCACCGAAATAAACTCAGACATAGTACCTCTTGACTGCATCCGCGTTCACGTCTGTTTCAGGGTCATTTCCTTCAATATCACCCAGATACAACGCTCATCTTGGCAATATCTTCCTGATGATGTATGGGCCTTTCCAATTAGGAGCAAATTTTCCTTTCGCTTCCTGGTGATGTGGCAGAATGCGCCTTAATACCAGTTGACCTACTTCAAAATTCCTGGGTCGCACTTTCTTGTTGTAAGCACGGGCCATCCTTTGTTGGTACAACTATCCGTGACAAACCGCAACCATTCGTTTTTCGTCAATCAAAGTCAACTGCTCCAATCGAGTCTTAATCCACTCGCTATCTTCAATTTCTGCTTCAACAATGGTTCGGAGCGAAGGAATTTCTACCTCTGCCGGTATCACAGCCTCGGTCCCATAAACCAACAAGTATGGGGTTGCCCCTACTGATGTGCGTACTGTAGTGCGATATCCCAGTAAGGCAAAAGGTAATTGTTCATGCCATTGTCTGGAACTCTGGATCGTCTTCCTCAAAATCTTCTTGATGTTTTTGTTTGCTGCTTCAACAGCGCCATTGGCCTTGGGCCGATAAGGAGTGGAGTTCCTATGCGTTATTTTGAACTGTTCGCATACATCCTCCATCAAGTGACTATTCA
Source organism: Nicotiana sylvestris (assembly GCF_000393655.2). Classification (NCBI taxonomy): domain Eukaryota; kingdom Viridiplantae; phylum Streptophyta; class Magnoliopsida; order Solanales; family Solanaceae; genus Nicotiana; species Nicotiana sylvestris. The sequence goes on from NC_091060.1 coordinate 11,514,146, forward strand.
AGTTTGCCGCATTATCTGTGATAATAGTTGCATGAATACCGAAACGATAGATAAGATTTGAATGTACAAAATCCACCACGGCTTTCTTAGTGACTGATTTGAGAGTGACAGCTCCGACCCATTTTGTGAAGTAGTCAATAGCGACCAATATGAATCTGTGCCCATTTGAGGCTTTCGGCTCAATCGGACCAATGACGTCTATACCCCAGGCGACAAAAGGCCACGGTGCCGACATAGGATGTAGCTCTGTTGGAGGTGCATGAATCAGATCTCCATGTACCTGGCACTGATGACATTTCCGGACGAAACTGAAGCAGTCTTTCTCCATGGTTATCCAATAATACCCAGCTCGAATGATTTTCTTCGCCAGGACATACCCGTTCATATGAGGTCCACACACTCCTGCGTGTACTTCATGCATGACTTTTCCTACTTCTTCGGTGTCAACACATCTTAACAAGTTGAGATCCGGGGTTCTTTTATACAATACCTCGCCGCTCAAAAAGAATCCACTCGCATGCCGCTTAATAGTTCTCTTTTGATCTCCAGTAGCATGTTCGGGGTATTCTTGTGTCTTCAAGAACCTCTTAACATCATGGTACCATGGATGGGTACTTGATCCTGCCTCGATTACATTACAGTAACCGTGTCTTTCCCTGATTTGGATTTCCAAGGGATCGATGTGGGCATTGCCTGGGTAAGGTAACATTGAAGCTAAGGTGGCAAGTGCATCGGCTAGTTCATTGTGACACCGCGGGATATACCTGAACTCTATTGATTTGAATTGCTTTCCGAGATCCTCCACGTTCTGCCGGTAAGGAATAAGCTTGACATCTCAAGTTTCCCATTCACCCTGGGCTTGCTGGATAATCAGATCAGAATCCCCCATAATCAACAAATCTTCAACATCTTGATTGATCGCCATGCTCATGCCCATGATGCAGGCTTCATATTCAGCTGTATTGTTCGTGCAAAAGAAACGAAGCCTAGCTGTAGCCGGATAGTGTTGACCAGTGGGTGAGACCAAGATTGCCCCAATTCCTACACCTTTGGCGTTTACGGCCCCATCAAAGAACATCTTCCAAGCATGAGCGTTTTCCGAGACTACTTCTATGGTGTTTATTTCTTCATCTGGAAAATAAGTACTCAATGGTTGGTATTCCTCATCAACCGGGTTCTCGGCCAAATGATCCGCTAATGTCTAGGCTTTCATTGACGTGCGAGTGACATAGACTATGTCGAATTTAGTAAGCAAGATTTGCCACTTTGCTAGTCTCCCAGTAGGCATTGGTTTCTGGAATATGTACTTCAAAGGATCCAACCTGGTTATGAGGTAAGTAGTATGAGCTTGGAGATAATGTCTCAATTTTTTAGCGACCCACGTCAAAGCACAACACATTCTTTCCAACAAAGTGTACTTGGCCTCATAGCTGGTGAACTTCTTGCTTAAGTAATAGATCGCCTGCTCTTTCTTTCCAGTTATGTCATGTTGTCCGAGGAAACAACCGAAAGAATTTTCCAAGACCGTCAGATACAAGAACAGGGGTCTCTCTGGCTCTGGCGGGACCAAAACTGGAGGATTTGAAAGATATTCTTTGATCTTGTCAAAAGCCTCTTGACACTCAGTCGTCCATTTGATTGCTGCATCCTTCCTCAATAGCTTGAATATGGGCTCACATGTGCTATTCAGTTGGGCAATGAATTGACTGATATAGTTTAACCTGCCCAATAGACTCATCACGTCTTTCTTCGTTCTTGGAGGAGGTAGATCTCGGATAGATTTTATCTTTGTTGGATCTGACTCGATACCTCTCCTACTTACTATGAAACCCAAAATCTTGCCCGACGGGACTCCGAAGGCACACTTAGCCAGATTCAGCTTCAGGTCGTACTTTCTCAGCTTCTCAAAAAATTTCCTCAAGTCTCGAACATGATCGTTTTGAGTCCTGGACTTGACTATCACGTCGTCTACATACACCTCTATCTCTTGATACATCATATCATGAAAAATGGCAGTCATGGCTCTCATGTAAGTAGCCCCGGCATTCTTTAAACCGAATGGAATAACCCGATAACAGTAAGTACCCCAAGGTGTAGTGAAGGCAGTTTTCTCGGCATCTTCTTCATCCATCAACACCTGATGATATCCAGCGTAACAATCTACGAAAGACTGTATCTCATGTTTGGCACAGTTATCAACAAGGATGTGGATGTTGGGTAGAGGGAAATTGTCTTTGGGACTTGCCCTATTCAAATCTCGATAATCCACACACACCCGAGTTTTCCCATCTTTCTTTGGCACAGGAACTACATTAGCCAACCACGTAGTATACTAGACTACCCGAATTACTCCTGTTTTCAACTGCTTTGTGATTTCTTCTTTGATCTTATCACTGATATCAGTCTTGAACTTCCTTTGCTTCTGTTGAACTGGGGGACAATTAGGGTAAATTGGCAATTTATGCACCACTAGATCAACACCTAGTCCTGGCATGTCGTCGTACGACCAAGCAAACATATCTTTAAATTCAAAGAGGAGTTGAATTATTGCATCTCTTGTCTTCTCATCTGTGTGAATGCTTATTTTGGTTTCTCGAATTTCTTCAGGAGTTCCCAAATTAACTGGTTCGGTGTCATTCATATTCGGCTTAGGTTTATTCTCAAAGTGTTCCAATTCTCGATTTATTTCCCTAAAAGCCTCTTCTTCGTCATATTCCGGTTCGTGGTTCACAATTAAACAACTCGTTTGGATCTGGGTGTGAAGTCCGCAAGCATGTCATATTATTTAAAGCCGCATTATTATAACTGAAAGGAAAAGACAAAAGAAAAATAGCAAAAATCAGAAAGAATAAAGGAAAAATGATGAAATACTTATTTTATTCCTTGGAATTGGGAAGATAACAAGGTTTATATTTCAGGAAATTAAAACTAGAAACTAAAGAAAAACATCTGAGTTACACTCTGGGATAACTCGTGATGCAGGAAAGGGGGCAGGACAAGTCTACCCGGACTCCTGCCTGACTGGGAACGGTGTAGCCTCCCAATTTTGAAGCTTAGCATTTGGCCCCATGTATAGCACCTCAGCGGTGCTTGTGCCTTCTCTCAGTTGAACCATGTGAGTTTCGTAAAGCATTTCTCTCATTGACCCACATATTTCTTCAATCTCTTCGGCCGTAAAGGCCTCGTCATCTTCTTCTTCAATGTACTTTGGTCTGATGAAAGTTTCGTACAAATGTGGAAATGGTCGAGGCAAATTCCATCCCTCATTTTTTCTCTTCTTTGACCAATCTTCATCTTTTGGATCGGGTTGGAAGCCTATCCCAACGAGTTTCTTAGTGGAAAGCAAGGTGATAGGTTCAGTTATTCCTTGCAGCGATTTTCCAAGCCCTTTTCCCGGCTTGAATCCCTGTCGGATCATTTCTTTAGCAACCATGATTGAAGCGTTGGACAAGAAAGGTTGGGGACAAGGGCTCCCTTCTTTATACTGCTAAGCCAGCACAACTTCAAAAACCTGATAAACTGTGTGCTCACTCCCTTCTCTTGCTTCAAGACATGGGGTGGATGGGTCCCGATAAATAGACTGTTCGTCTTCTTCGTGGACCACAATTTCCCGATCTTAATATTCAAACTTCACCCTTTGGTGGAGAGTGGAGGGTACAGCCCCTGCAGCATGAATCCAAGGTCTTCCGAGGAGAAAGTTGTAAGATGTGTCCATATCCAGTACCTGGAAAGTTACCTTGAACTCCACCGGCCCGATAGTTAATATCAGGTCTATTTCTCCGATGGTGTCCCACTTGATGCCATCAAAAGCTCTTACGTAGACATTATTGGGGTGAATCCTTCCGGTCCCAATTTCCATTCTTTGCAGCGTGGAGAGAGGGAAAATATCAACACCCGAACCCCCATCCAACATTACTCGCTTGACGTAGTAGTCTTCACACTTGACTGTCAGATGTAAAGCCTTGTTGTGAGTAGCTCCCTCTAGAGGCAAATCGTTTTTGCTAAAAGAAACTTGATTAACCGCAAAGAACCTTTCCGTCATTCTTTCAAGTTGTTCAACTGAAGTCTCAGCCGGCACATACGCTTCATTCAAGGTTTTGAGCAGGATCTTCTGATGTTCGGCGGACCTCATTAGCAAAGATAGCATAGACACTTGTTCAGGGTATTGGTGCAACTGATCCACCACTTCATAGTCAGGCATATTCATCTTCTGGAAAAAAGCCTCTGCTTCTTCAATGCTCACAGGCTTCTTGGGTGGGAAGCGCTTCCGTGTGGCATTGTTCACTCCTTAAATGTCTGAATATTTTCCAGCAGAAGTATTTTCTGGAAGTTCCCCCGTGATTTCTTTGCCTTTGTATGTAACCAATGTTTGTTTATAATTCCACGGTACCTTAGAAGGGTCTGTCATTGGCTTCTATGGTACGCGTCCGATAACCACTGGCTCATTCAGCCAAGGCAGTTTAATCGTCCCCCGGACCACATAGGCCCCTTTCGACACGTACATCGGTATTCCCCTTTTTATTTCGCATCTCTGTGGTTTCTCTGATCGGCCTCATGGAATATAGAGAACTTCATTCTTCGAAGGCAACATCGTCTCCGTTTTTGTCTCTGCCTTCTTTTTGAGTTTAGTCTTGACAGTATCAGTCTTCTTTTCCCCTTTCTCTTTCTTTGGGGCTGCTTTAGGCTTTCTCTCTGCATCAACAATGGCGATTATAGATTTCAGGGCAGGATCAAACTCCTTGTCCTCACAGATCATCCCAATCAATGGCCCATTATTATGAGTGGGCAACGGATTGTTGGTCATATTTGGGACCTCCTCGTCCCTTAATACTATCTTTCCCTGTTCTATTAAGTTCTCTACCACCCTTCTTAAAGTCCAACAATCATTGGTATCATGCCCTTCTGCTCCCGAATGATAAGCACACCTGACACCGGCTTTGTAAGCAGGTGATGTTGGATTGTGCCTTGTCTGAGGGACTGGTTGCAGGAAACCCATCTGGACTAGTTTTGGGAATAGGGTAGAATACGGTTCACCAATGGGTGTGAAAGTTTGTCTTCTGGGTGGTTCTTGAGGACGGAAATTATTTTGGGGTAGTTGTGGATTATAGTAGTTTGGGGTAAGGAGGCTGATTTCTAGGAGGTGGAGCTTGGCTCCGATTGGCTTGTTGCGGTGGCCGGACATAAGGCTGAGTATTCATGACCGAGTATGGCTGAGGAGTATAGGCCAGATCTTGGTGAGGGTAATAGTGTTGCGGGGTCCTCTCTGAGAAAATGGGTCCGGGAGTATAGCTTCTCCTTGTACCCGACGATGCCATGAACGTTTCTTCCCTTTTCTTTCCCTTTGCTATTCCTCCAGACCCACCCTGAATGGCTTGGGAGGTAGCTCTGATAGCAGATTGGCTTAGAATTCGACCCGTTTTTAGCCTATTTTCTACCATTTCTCCGATCTTAATTGCTTCTGCGAAAGGTTTCCCCATGGCCGACATCATGTTTTGGAAGTAATCTGATTCTTGAGCTTGGAGGAAAGTAGTGACCATTTCTATTTCATCCATGGGAGGTTTTACTCTTGATGCCTGCTTGCGCCATTTAATAGCGTATTCTCTGAAGCTTTCTGAGGGTTTCTTTTTCAAGTATGACAAAGAATTCCTGTCTGGCGCGATGTCAATATTATACTGAAACTGCCTTACAAAATCTCTGGCAAGATCGTCCCAAATGTGCCATCGAGATATGTCCTGATCCATATACCATTCTGAGGCTATGCCCACCAAGCTTTCTCCGAAGTATGCCATCAACAATTCTTCTTTGCCGCCAGCCCCACACAATTGGTTGCAATACTTTTTGAGGTGAGCAATGGGATCGCCATGCCCATCATATTTCTCAAACTTTGGTGTTTTGAAACCTACGGGCAGGTGCACATGAGGGAACATGCACAGATCAGTATAGGAAACACTCTTCTGCCCGCTTAAACCTTGTATATTTTTTAAACTCTGCTCAAGGCTCCTCATTCTTTTTGCCATTTCATCTTGATCAAAAGCTTTGGGATTTTGGTCTTGCCCAGGCGTAAGCTCATATTGAGGCTACTGAGGGTGAGTGCTGGTGGTAAACCGAGTTGGTTCCAACGAGAAAGATGGTGCTTGAAATGTGAATGAGGAAGAGTCAAAATTAGGCTTGTGTGTAGCGGGTTGTGTCACGATCGGACAGGGCGGTGCAGTGAATATGTTTGTAGCCACATCTGTCGTTGACATCCGGGGATAAGAATCAGAGGGTGATCCAGCGGAGTGGGCTGAAATGGTAGGGTACCCGAATGGGGTAGTTGGATAACTTATGGGGACGTTGGAAATCCCACTTGTCCTAGAGAACAACTCGGGGAATCTAGGGATTACACTCGGTGGCTCTTTTCCATTGTTCCAGTCATCCAACATTTCCAACATGCGAAGCCGCAAGATTCTATTTTCTTCAGCAGTTGCTGATTCGGAAGTTGGGATGGCCGAGATTGAACTCTCTTCGGAGAAAAGAATTGTTGGCAAAGGAATTTCTGAAGACATCTCTACACTTCCCTTTGATCTCGTGAAGTAAGTGTGAATACTTCCTCTCGACTTAGTGACGGGTAGCTGAACACTTCCTTTCGACCTCGTGAAGTATGAATGTGAGGCCAGACCTCCACCAAACCAAACCACCTTTCTAAAAACCTGGACTTAGCAGCAAGCAAACAGTTAGTTTGAAACAAATAACAGACAGGTAATCTCACGTTGGGGTGGGATGTACCTATACAGTTAAGTGAATTTCTACATGTTTGCATCGATGACATGCGTCATTCCGGCTTCTCTTTATGCTCCCCTTTATTTATTATATTTTTTATTATATTTTTTTTATTTTTTATTATTTGAAGTTAAAAATGTGACCGGATCCGATGAGGATTGCCTACGTATCACGATGCCGTGTGAATCAGATCATTACGTAGTTCAAGACAAACAAGTGTAAAAATAAAGAAGCATTTTTTTATTACTGAAACAATCTATTACAAACTAACATTTTTTGAAAAAGGGAGAATAACAGACTTGAAATAAATACAAACTCAAACAACTACTGATACACCCTGATGCGAAAAGACAAACAAAAGATGCCAAGATGGAAAATACAGACTCGACTTATAAATAAATTAAAGCCTTAAAAATTGGCGCCTGCGGGGCATCGTTCGGCCTCGCCGCGGGCTTAGGTGCGAGGTCCCTTTCAAGTTATTCCAGCTCATACATGGTTTGCTTGACATAAATCATCACTGCCGAGAAGAAGGTAGTGCGGGTCATATCTTCGCATCGTAGACACCTCCTAATGATGGCATGGGCAATGGTCTTAATCTTATCCCTGATTTGCCTCTTTTCTATGAGTAGGCACTCTGTTTGATCATTACGGGCCTTCAAAACCCGAGAATCCTGGAGATGTTGATTCTGCCACTGCTGGATTTCTACTTCCATTTGGGCCAGTAAATCATAGCAACGTCTATTTTCAGCTTCAAAGGTTCGGGCTTGCTCAAACACTTTGTCCTCAAGAGTGGCCACCTTTATCTTCAAATTGGCAATGGTTTGCTTGTGGTCCCTTTTCAACTGCTGCAGGTACCGGTTGCGCTCTTCTGTTCTTTTTGCCCAGTGTGTCTCGAGTCCTGCTATGGTATTCTCAAGATTCTCTGACTCACTCCGGCACTCACCAATTTTCATTTTTAAACCTTTTATCAGTCGCTCATCCGACCGGCTCCTTTGTTGGTTATCAGCGGCTATCCTTATCTGCTGGATTTGGGCCCTGAGCGTCTCGTTTTCCTGGGTCAACCTGTTCTTTTCTCCCAGATCAGTAGCAACTTGCACGTTGTGCTCATATTTTAGACCTTCAATTTGTTGTTTCAGTTTGTTGATTTCAAACCGATAGCCTTTTTCTTTTGCTAACCAATCCCATTGCTCCTGTGATGACTCGACAAAATTCAGGATATGGGGTCTTTTAGCCGGCCTTTTGTGCTCAAGTTCTCTTCTGTACCACACAAGGTACCCTGGTGCTACTTCACCTTTGGCCCGATCTTGCACGCAAGTATCTGCTTTTAAACATTGGCATTCATTCCAGATCTGGCGGACTTTTGCTTCAGGAAATTGTCCGTCAGGGCTAATCTCAATTGCTTGAGCACTAAGATCTTCCTCGTGTGGCACTATCTGGCATCTCCCGAGTTGTCTCAAAACTCGATAGGGCGTGTAAGGCTGAATGCTCTTAAGTCCCATCAATAGAAAGTAGGTCCTAGCGGTCGGCATATATATGACCTCATCAACAGGCAACCATCCCAGTGTCCATTGTATTTGGCTGGCGGTGAGGGTTCAAAAGAATGACGTCCACGCCGTAACTCCCTCGGGTAGACTGACCTCCTTGATTCTCGTGCAAAACTCTTCTATGCAAGTCTTTTTCGAGGAACCATAACTCAAAAGCTTGGAACGGTGGCAAAGATGTTCAGTCATCCATATTTATAGCAGCAAATTACACCCCTCAAAAAAATTCCCTCTGGCTTTGCAGGCTGTGAGAGCTCGAAAGATATCAAATAATACCATAGGCGCGAGAGTGCTTTCATTTTGAGTGAGCAAAGTACTGACGACCCCGGATATTTTCAAATCAATGTTTCCGTCTTTCCTTGAAAACACCAAAAGGCCCAAAAATGTTATCATGAAAGCCACCCGTCTATGCTCATCCCACTTCTGACGGTTACTTTTGCTGCATAGCATGTTAACCGGATTGTTGAACCCTCCTATATGACCATATCTGTCGTATATGAAGCGTGGACTACAGAAACCTGCGGCCAAATCTGGGTTATGGACCGTCCTGGGTATCTTTAATGAATCTAGGAAACGATGCACAGTGACAGCTCTTGGGGCAACCAGGTATTTTTGCCTTAATGGAACTTCAGCATTTCCGATGTACCCGGCTATTTCCTCCAGAGTCGGGGTGAGTTCAAAATCGGATAAGTGGAAGACATTGTGTGCCGGGTCCCAGTAGGTGACTAAAGCTTTTATGATATCTCCCCGAGGCTGGATTTCCAATAAACCTGTGAGACCTTTCAGATATTTCTTGACCTCATCTTGCCCTTCGCTACCTAGATCATCCCACTATAACCGCAACTTGACAGGGATTTTAGCCATTATCGAAAAGTGTTCATTTTGCATTGTGCTTATCCTGCACATTTATTAGGGTGATTTAAGTAAAAGATTATTTGACTCAAAGATGATTTGACTATGTTTTAGAAAGAAAGATCCGATTTTCAAACACGGCCTTTCAGCACTTCGGGGATGAAGATTTTAAGGCTTTGAGGTCAACCGATCAAAAATTCTAAAGGATGATCGAAAGTGGCCGTTTATGCAAAGTCAGCCTTCCGCCATCCCTTTTCGGGAACATTTGGCTATTTTTGACAAAAACAGCATCACTCGATTTATTTATGATGAAATTAAAATTCTGACATTTCGGCTATTTTTGAAAAAAGGGAGGTTGGACCCGATGAGGGTTGCCTACGTATCTCACATCCTGTGAGAATCAAACCGGTGTAGTTCGGACCGATAAAACTAACTATTTTCGGAAAAAGACTCTTTTTTTTTTTTGACAAACACTATTTTTGGAAATACTCTTTGTGTACTTCGACAAACTATTTAAAAAATGAAAATTTTCTCTTCTTTTTTTTACTTCTTTTTTTTTATTTTCTTGACCAATAAACAACCATTTGTTTTTTATTTTTTTTTAACAAATTCCCTTTTTTCATTTTTTTTTCTAAAAATTTGGCGGAGTTTCGACACTATTTTGACATTGGTTATTTTTTCTAAAATAGATAATCAACTCTCCGTACTCTATTTCTCTCCTTTTTTTTTAATTTTCCACATGCTCCAAAGCCGGTCAGCATGTAAGTCCGAAACAAATAAATGCACAGAAAACAAGTAAGATGCATCAGGATGGTCTTTTCATTTTAGTACATCTGTCCTAGACAGACCCAACCCCTGTGTTGGGCCTCCAAAGTCAAATGCACATGATGCAAACAAACGTTCCTACTAGGGATCCGGCATGAAGCTGAGTTATTCTAGGTTCGTAACCTGGGTATTTATTTTAGACTGTGTACCCGAGTGGACAACTCGAGTCGAGGAAGGGGCTACGTACCGGGGGCCCGCGAGATCGTTCGGCTTTGTAACTTGTCCGGCCTCTTTCTTATTTCAGGGTATGACACTAACAGAATAGGGAGTCTCGACCAGCAAGCACATCCCCGAAGATGAGAAGAGGAGGGTTTCGGCACAGTTTATATACAGTTCAGATATCAAAACGGTAAAAGGAAACATTTAGCACGTTATGCCCAAACATGTAATAAAGATCAGATAATAAAGCCAAATATAACAATTATTCTAAGCTCGAATTCTTGAACACTGAACTAGAGATTCTGGGTTCGTTCCCCAGCGGAGTCGCCAGAGTTGTCACACCTCCTTTTTGCGCGCCTACCGTGAGGGATAAATGCGTGAGAGAGTTTTTCCAATTTAAGTGACAATATTCGAAAATGGGATTATTTATTTATTTTAGAGTCGCCACTTGGGAAAGGTTTGGCTTTTGGTGTCCCAAGTCACCGATTTATCTTGATCCCAATTCAAGGAAAATATTCGACTTTCCAAATGAAGTCTGCGAACCAGAAATTCTAAGTAAGGAATTTTGTTGACCCGAGGGAAGGTGTTAGGCACCCCCGAATCCCGTGGTTCTAGCACGATCGCTTAAATTGTTATAATGGCTAAATATCTGATTTTAAAACATGTTATAAACTGTGTGCTTTTATTAAGTTTAAAAACCGCTTTTATTTTTATTTATTTTTTATGGAATTGCAACGTCGTGAAAATGCATCTCGAACCGCATCACAATCAATGCGCCCGTAGTCGCTAATACATTCCGATTTCGTTGAGATTTGGATTTGGGTCGCATAAATGCGCACCCGAATTGAAGAATGTAATTTAATTAAAAATCGCGCCTAAAAAGTCTAACGCGTTATTATCATTGAGGGAGGCTGTAAAAATTCGCTAAACGGCCCATCCCAAATTCTAAGTATTTTATTATGACCAATTATTGAGGGGCCCGCAATTTGCATTTTTGTTTGGAAAGGCATGCCTCATTTTTGTTTTAAAAGGATCGACCTATAGTGACTATGTTTTCTATTTCGTTTGTCTCTATAATGAAAGAAAAAGAATTCTAACTTATTCACATGCTCACGAGTTATTATAGTTGAGTTTCGAAAGTGAGTCGTTTAAAGAGTTTACATGGGCAGCGCATAGAATGTTCTAAATACAGACAGTAAAAGAAAGAAAAGACTACATTAAACTACAGCTTCAAATCTTTCCCATTTTTTGCATTCATGCTTCGAGTAGCTTACAAGATGTACCAGTGTATCAGTTTGTGTACCTGATATTTGGAAAGCAAGGAAAGAAGATGAAGATCAGTGGAAGCAGCAGTAGTGTAAATACACAGCAACAACAGGTTCAGCGACACAGCAAAACCAGTAACGACCCGTAGAATAACCCAGTAACAGATTGAAAAACCAGCAGTACCAGAATGCAATCGCAGTCAAAGCAGAAGAGAGACGGATACAAGATGCAGTAGTTTACTGATTTTGAATAACACTCAAGGAAAGGCAAACGGAAATTATTCAAGTAAAAGTTCAACTTGTTTTTCTCTTTTGCTCTCAAATTCTGATTTCTCAAAATTCAGTTGACTCTCTCAACTTTCTTTTTTCTTCTTCAAAGTCCCTCCCCAAAAGTCTCTCTCTACGTCTCTTCCTTTTGTGTCAAAAAATGACTCTATTTATAATAAGACTCTTGTCTTGAACCACTCCCCGAAATATTTCCATCATTGCATGCTTTGTTTCCCACTACATTAAACAAATGAATTATTCTCCACTATTTTGTGTCTTGTCCCCCACTATATTAAACTAAAGAATTATTCCCCACTATCTTGTGTCTTGTCCCCATTATATTAAACAAATGCATTATTCTCACTCCATTATGTCTTGTCCCCCACCATGTACTATTGTAATATTATTAATGCCTAGTGGACGGAGCACTCAGATTAAATAATTGTTCAAATTTTCAATTCCAAAAATACCCCTCCGAACTTACTGAAATTACCATTTTACTCCTGAAAATACTGCAATTTAACATTCTACCACATCAGCTATATCCAATCTGCCTAATCAATTCTAAACAACATACAACAGCTATAACCAATTCCTAAACAATTTCAAACAACAAATTCAAACTAAATGATGAACAGCAAAGAAACAAACTGGAATTATTTTGACTGAACAATATTTTTATTTTATTTTTTATTTTTTCTATTAACAACAAAACTACTTTCAAATTCAACAACAACAACAAACAAATAGATTCAAATCACTAAACTTTAATAAACAATTGAACTTCAAATTAAATCTAACAACATTATAACCAACACACTTCCATATTAAAACTAAACAAGAACAAATGTATAAAAACACACTAAAGAAATAATCAAGAAATGAATCAAACATATACTGATTTCAAATCCGAAAATATCAAACAAGATACGGACAGAACTGAAACTTAAACCAACTAACCGGATCGGAAACAACGACGAACTCGAACGGAACAAATCTGCCCGAAAACTTTGAAACCAACATAACTCGAATCTACCCGGAAAATAACTCGACGAGTAGGAACGCAGCAGTGGCGGTTCTGGTTTGTTTGTTTCGACAAGAAGAAGAACGAAGCAGCAGCAACAAATGCTGCTCGACTGGACGGGCAGTAGCAGCCATGGTCGTCAAAAAGATGAAGCTAGGGGACGACTGTTTCAAATCGTGGGGCAAATGATGGACGAACCAGTAGGGTCGTTACTGGACGTGCTGGGGTTGGGGGACGATGTTACTAGAGGTCGTTCATGGCTAGTTTGAAAGCAGCGGAAACGACGGGGTTGTGTGTGTGTGTGTGTGCATGCGTTGAAAGAAATGGATGATGGCAGCCATGGACGAGCTTGAGCTCGCCATGGAGAAGACGAAGACGAGAAGAGGTGGCCATGGTGGTGACGAACGACGTGAAGACGTCGAAGAAGAAGAAGACGTAGCAGTAATGGGGGTCGTTTGGTCTTCAACGGCGAACGAGGGAGGGGGCTGTTTGGAGTGAGCTTGAGGGGCATCCATGGATGGGCTTGGAGAAGATGGAGAGGAAGATAGAGGGGAGGGCGGATAGTTTTAGGTTTTAGGTTTAGAAAAATGAAAAAATGGGAAGGGGAGTGTTTGGGTTATGGGGCGGACCGGGTTGGGTCGACCCGGTGGGTTTTTGGGTTGGATAAGGGGTTATGGACTGGGTCGAGGTGTTTTGGGCCTAGGTTCAAAATTGAAGAAGAGGCACAATTCCGATTTTCTTTATTTTTTGCTCTCTTTTCTTTTCTTTTACTTTCTAATTAATAAAACTAAAATTCTAAATTAAGTTATAAACTAAATTAACTTATCAAAAATACTACTAATTTCTAGCAACATTTATCATACATAATTAAACACCAATTAAAACAAAATTGCACAATTTGACTTTGAATGCTAAAAATGCAAACGATGCACATTTTTTGTAATTTTCATTCTTGTAAAACAAACTTGATTACTCCTAATTGTAGAATTAAATCCTAAATGCAAATGCGACATATTTTTTGTATTTTTATTAATTCAACAAATAAACATGCATGGACAAACACAAATAATTATCCTAAAATGCCGCAAAAAAATCTCAAAATTGCACACAAAGGAAAATCGTTTTATTTTGAATTTTTTGGGAGTAATTCTCTCATAGGGCAAAAATCACGTGCTTACACTTACCAGTACATGGGATCGGTTATACTGATACTACATTCTGCTCGTCCTATGCAGATTTTGGTATTGGTCCCAGTTGATTGAGAGGCATAGCAGCTCGGACCGGACCACTAGAGACTCAAGGTAGATCTATCAGTGTCCACAGACCATGAATTCCCCTTCTATCTCTTCTGTTTTACTGTTTCTTTCGTTCAAACAGTTGTATCTCTTTCAGACTATTACTTGTAGTAAATCCTAGAATGTTCGTGAATTTGTGACACCAAATCCAGGTAGCAGTAAATGATGAAGTTATTATATCATTCCGCACTCATTGTATTTCACTTTAGTTTATTTACTGTTAATTGTTGAATTGAATGAGGTTCGGCTTAATAATATTCTAACGTTGCTTGCCTAGCAAATGGAATGTTAGACGTCATCACGGTCCCGGCGGTAGGAATTCGGGTCGTGACAAAAATCTCGGGTCAAGTAGATAGGTGTTTCAAGATATGGGCCTTGGGCACTTGACCTATAGTGTATATTAGTGAGAAATTTAAAAATAGCTAGATTTACAAGTGGTCATTCAAAAATAGCCACAGTTTCAAAAGTAATCGAAATTCAGCCACTTTTCATGTAAAGATAAATCTGAGCGAAAATACTATTTAAAATTCGGAAAATACTCCAGCATAATATACTGGAATTCCGGTACAATATACTGGAGTTCCAGCATAATATACTGGAGTTCCAGTATAATATACCGGTCCAGCATAATATGCTGGAAGTTCATACGCAAGTGCTCCAATCTCCAGTTTATTATGTTGGAACTTTTCGCGTGTTAGAGTCCAGCGTAATATACTGACGTTGGCTATTTTTGAATGACCAGTCCGAAAACTGACTAGCCCGTGCTATTTTTACTGTATATTATGCAATTGAGACTGTCAATATATGTAAGATCGAAACATTTTTCCCAATAATTTTCTGTTTTTGGGAAACTATCAAGTTTGTCCTTTTAGAGTAACAATGTTATTAATATTAGCTAATTCATAAAATATTATCAATAAAAGCCAAATATTATCAATATTAACCAATTAATTTTTAGCATTTCAATGACCGTAAGTCTTCCCTTTTTGTATACTGATGATGTTAATCTTGTACTCTGTAATCGTTTCTTTTCATTAATTTTTTATTTTTTGTTTTATTTTATTTTATGTTGCATTTAAGCTCTTATTCGTCTTGTTTCATTCTAGTCGATTTTCATTCACAGTAATAAAAGCTAACCAAGTTGATGCTTAACTCGTAAATATCAATTTCAGTTAGATAAAATAAAATCACCAGATGGCATCATCTTTCTTTTATGATAAATATTAAAACTAAAAATTTAAATGTGTCATTTATTAAAAGCAAATTAAATAGAACGTTGGAGTGATGAATCCTAAGAGGAAGAGTTGAGTAGAACCCAGTGAAGAAAAAGGCTAACTCCATTGTGCTGCTTAGCTTATTTAGTTACGAAAATTTTGGTATTCAACTGCTAGCATATTTCTGCATTTCCGTTGTGTTTATAATTGTGTTAGGTGTTAGTAGTCATTTGCTAGCGTATTTTTCCAATTCCTTTAAGTTTATAATTAGTTAGGTTTTAGTAGTAAACTGCTAGCTTAATTTCGCTGAGTGGATGTTGTTGGAATAAATTAGGTACATTTCAAGGAGTTTGAATCTTGATTTTTTGACGATTAGGTAGAGATTTGAGGTAGTTTGAATTGAAAATTGAGTCAAAATCGAAGTGAAAGATGAACATGAAAGGAGATGAGATGTGTATCCTCTTGTGTATCCATATGTATCATTTTATGTATTCCAAATGTATCAATTATCTATCTCATGTGTATCCATGTATACCTAAGTGTGAGATACATGCTAGATACATTTATCACAGAGAAATTTTTAAACTTGATTTTAACTATAAATTTGACTCCAAACCAGTCTAAATCACCTTTAATTTTTCTCAAATTTTGTATATTACCTCATTTATTTATTTTTAATGAATTCCAAATATATCCAATTGCAAAATATTTGTTTTAATTATTTTTAGGTGACTTTCACTATTAGTGTGGAGAAGTACTTAAACTCAAGGCGAACTACATAAATAACCCCTTTAAGTTGTCTCCAAGAATCATTTGAACACTCAAACTAATTTACTGACCATTTAGACACTTTTATTTGACTGAAGTCTATTTATTGGACACTTAAGTCAAGCGGACCACATGTGTGACATGCACTTGTTGTTGACATGGCAAATGAGCCAATTAAATAAGAACACATATAATTTTAAATAAAAATAATTTTACATGTAATTAAGAAATATTAAAAAGACTAAAATATAATTTTTCAATTCTTCCACTAAAAGCTTGCCATCTTCTATGGAAAAGATATGTTCACTGTCTTTCCCATCCATTTCTTTAGTCCCGATAATCTTTCCCCATTCTCTCTTTAATTTGTCTTCTTCTATATGTAGCAATACACTTCACTTTTATCTCCCTAATTAAAGCCGTGAAATTACCAGCAGATTTCATCAAGAATAATTCCACATAGGTTTTGTCTCCAATTGTCTAAAA
This sequence comes from Nicotiana sylvestris, assembly GCF_000393655.2. NCBI lineage: Eukaryota > Viridiplantae > Streptophyta > Magnoliopsida > Solanales > Solanaceae > Nicotiana > Nicotiana sylvestris. The sequence continues at coordinate 11,530,598 of NC_091060.1, forward strand.
ATCAGAGAAAAAGTTGATGAATCAGCTTCAAGAGCTTGAAAAATAGCTCCTAGATGATAACGACAATGAGGTAAAAATAGTTGCAGTAATCAAGTGCTTCGCCAGAGATGGGAATTTGCAAATTTATAGCCCTTCTTGGGTCAAATCTCTTGTTTTTTCACTTGTTACTGTTGGTCAACCTTGGGTTTCGCTAAATAGTTAAGATTGTTGGCTCATTTCCTTAATCCTGTGGTGGATTTATGGTAGACGGTGGCCCTAAAATAAGTAGGAGCCGCTAATGTTAAGGTGAAGGAAGGTTGGTTGGTGGAGATGAATTTTTTGGGGAAGACGATGAAAATATTTTGGAGGAAAAAAAGGAAAATATGATGTGGGCCACACATGAGATTTTCACATTCGTATATCATATAGAAAACCCTATTACCCTCAATGTTTAAGGTTTGATATAATTACATTTAGTATACCAAATTACTAATTCTATATCATAGTGCATTTTAAGGGTACAAGTAATGCAGCGTATATCCCTCCTTAATTCAAGGTACCGTATATCTCACCCCTCCCACGTTTTAAGCTTCGAGATTAAGAATTACTGGAGAACAAAAGTTCAAAAACATGCAAAACAGCTGCAATGCGATGTCAATAGCCTACAATTTCGAGATTTCTTTCGCTATCAATGGCTTCCCTCTTTAGCTCAACAAATACGTGAAACGTCATCATCTATGGAACATCTTATGTCCTCTTCTTCTATCTATCACAGTAACAGTGAAGTAATATTGGAGAATTCTACTTTTCTTCAAACTGGGATTAATGGATCGACTAACATCACATGTCCAATAAACCAGACTCCAAACGTTGCCCAAGTTACGTCACTAATAGATGATAATGGAATTGAGGTTCGATTGTAGCCTGTAGCTTAATTGATATTTTCGACATTGGTACAATTTCGCATTCAATTGTAGCTTAATTGGTATTTTCGACATAATTGCGTTTTTTGCAGAAGATTTGTAGAAGTTTTAGTCGTTTTTTATTTGTGAAAACAGAAAACAAAGCATCTACAATCAGAATACAAATAATCTACAATTTATTTACAAAATATCTACAAACTGGGTACATTGAATTTTAATATCCCAATTCCTATTCAATTGTAGCTTAATTGGTATTTTCGACATAATTTCATTTTTTGCAGAAGATTTTGTAAAAGTTTTAGTCGTTTTGGATTTGTGAAAACAGAAAATAATGCATCTACAATCAGAATACAAATAATCTATAATTCACCTACAAAATATCTACAAATTGGATATAATGAATTTTAATATCCCAATTCCCATTCGATTGTAGTTTAATTGGATTTTCGACATAGTTGCGTTTTTTGCAAAAGATTTGTAGAAGTTTTAGTCGTTTTTGATTTGTGAAAACAGAAAACAAAGCATCTACAATTAGAATACAAATAATCTACAATTTATCTGCAATATCTACAAACTGGGTAAATTAAATTTTTATATCTCAATTCCCATTCAATTGTAGCATAATTGTGATTTTTGACATAATTGCGTTTTTTCAGAAGATTTGTAGAAGTTTTAGCCATTTTTTATTTGTGAAAACAGAAAATAAAGCATCTTCAATCAGAATATAAATAATCTACAATTTCTGCAATATGTCTTCTTCTTCTTCTTCTTATTCTTCTTCTTCTTCTTCTTCTTCGACTTTCAATCTGAAATTCAGTCAAAACCAAGTCTAATCTTCACCAAACCCCCTCAAAATTGAGATATAAACTCCAAACCATATTCCCGATTATTTTCAACAACACTCAATCCAAACAAATAATGTTTTTTGAAACCCAAATTTGAATTCAAAGCTTTCAAGCTTTTTAATAGCTGTCAATGGTGGAAAATATCTGGAAGAATATTTACTTTCATAATTGTAGCGCGCCTAAGTAGGAATATCTGGAAAAATATTTAGTTCCAGATTTGTAGTGCGCCTAATTAGGAAGGAATCAGCCCCTAATAATTGGTATTTAATGAATGGTATATATTTTGTAGAATAACTGTGAACATGGCGGGTAAATATGAAACTATGCACATTTTTTGTAATAAAGTTTCATATAGAAAGGAAAAAGTCTCTAAAAATAATTTGAGCTGAAAATAAAAGAAAAACAACATTATTTAGAGTCCTCACGCGCTCAATGCATAGTGAGGCACCATGTCAGCCCAAGGTGTTTAAAAGGCACACACTTCTATCAAATAAAAGTGTCTACATGGTCGGTAGGTTAGTTTAAGTGTTCAAATGGCACAATTTAAAAGGGCTATTTATATATTTCGCCTAAACTCAAACAAGAATATGACGTAGAGTTTAAACCTGTGATACAGACTAGATGATTAAGAAAGCAAAGGGAAAGACGACCTTGTTGAATACCTTTTGCAATGCTAAGGAAAGAGAGGAACATGCAATTTCAACGTTATCTCTGTGTAAAAATCAAAGTATGGGCAAATTTAGTTCTGAAGTACTTCAAGGTTAAAAAACAAGAAAGAATGACATAAAAAAGAGAACCTTGAAGGAAGTTCAGGATTGATCAAATAAGACTTTAAACATAATCGAAATATCACAGGTAACTATTTAAATTTTGTAATGTTTTGTGGCTATTTTTGGTAACAAGTGCTTGCCGGCTAAATGTTGGTAAGTTTGAGTAAATTTCGGCTATTTTCGTACTTTTCCCTCTGTTTTTTGGATAGTTCAATGACAACTCACCTGCTTTGAGCCTAGACAGAAAATTTGAATGGGAGAATTCAAATTCAGAACGATGGCTAATTTTTGAATAGCATCTCTTAAAATTGGCTAGCTAATTTTTGAATAGCATCTCTTTAAATTGGCTATCTGGTGTCATTTCTATAGTGCAAGGTCTAAGATTTATTAAGTTGGCCCAAATAAAGGTCCTTTGCCTCTGGGCTTTTCCAACTCAACAAATTAAACCATAAAGGAACTTAAGAAGAAGAAAAAATAAAGGTAGAAATAGCACGGGCTAGCCAGTTATCGAACTGGTCATTCAAAAATAATCAGTATTTGCAAAGTCATTGAAAATAGCCACTATTTTGCTGCAACACGAAAAGTTCCAGCATAATATACTGGAGATCGGTGCCCTTGTGTATGAACTTCCAGCACATTATGCCGGAACTCCAACACGCGAAAAGTTCTAGTATAATATAATGGACCGGTATATTATACTGGAACTCCAGTATACAGTATATTATACTGGAGTATTTTTTCGGATTTTGAACAGTGTTTTCGTTCAGATTTATACTTACATGAAAAGTAGCTAAATTTCGATTACTTTTAAAACTATTTCTATTTTTGAATGACCACTTATAAATCTGACTATTTTTGAATTTCTCCCAAAATAAAGCCATAGACAGAGATGAAGAAAGTCTGCCTAAGGGGATACCCTTTCTTTTTGTTTTTCTAATTTTTGCTTGCTGGCTTGGAAAATAGGTAGAAAAATAAGGAGGTAGAATTTGACAGATACGACTAGATTAATATAGGGGGACAAAACCAGACATGTATATATATATATATATATATATATATATATATATATATATATGCGCATGAATTTCAAATAACTAAAACATAAACACCGATAGCATGAGATCATACTCTATTAACGTTCACGTTTTTAATTATCTATATATGCCTTCATTAAAAAAAATCCGAAGAAATATGTAGTGTCGGATGACACCTTCTTGGTGGACGTGCGTCCACCAATATATTAGGTATAAAATAATATAAATGTTCGGTAATAGGTTCCATATCACTACTAGAAATTCGGCAAAAATCGATCAAAAAATATCAACCAACTTTGGTCGGTCAAAAAACCGGCCAAAAACCGATCAAAGTTTGTCAGTTTTTCAAAATATTTTAATTTTTAATTTTTAATTTTTTTAACAAAACCGACCAACTTTGATCGGTTTTCTTTGACGCAAAAATGCGGGAAACTATTTTTGAGTTCTCGCGAAATTTATTTTCAAGAAACCGACGAACTTTGGTCGGTTTTTGCAATTAAAATAAATAAAAATTAATATTAAAAAAACCGACCAAAGTTGGTCGGTAAATTCGGCCGGTCATTTTAAAAAATCGACCAACTTTGGTCGGTAATTTTATTTTTTAATAAAACCGACCAACTTTGGTCGGTTATTTTCATGCGAAAATACAATTAAAGAGTATAAATAAAAAATAAGACAATCTTAAAACAAAATGCACCAATAGTCTAGTGGTAGAATAGTATCCTGTCACAGTACTCATCCCGATTCGATTTCCAAATGGTGGATTTTTTTATTACATAATTAAAATAACGACCAACTTTGGTCGGGTTTTTTTGCAATATTTTTTTTTTTTGAATTTAATTGACCGACCAACATTGGTCGGTATATTAAAACGACCATCAAAATACCGTCCAAGCGTATTTGGTCGCATTTTGGTCGGTAATTGGCCATAACCGACCAAAATTGGTTGGTTGTTTTGGTCGGTATTTACCGAAATTCTAGTAGTGCATCCGTTTCAATTACATAATACATTTTAACTTGATACGGCATTTAAGAAAAAATAGAAAAGTTCTGAAACTTATTGTCTTTAAAGCATAAAGGATAAAAGATTAGTGGGATCACAATATTTATATGACTATAAAAACTTCTCGTTACATAAAATAAAATGAAAAGTTTAAAATTAAGATATTTTCAAATATAAGCTAATTAGTACTTCAAAGTCTTCAATAATTGTTTATGGCATAATGATATCCAGCATCTTAACATGTGACTTGACTTGGGGGTCGTCACATCAACATATATATAAAATATGTTCACTTTAACACTCAACCTAGAGCTAGCAATCACTGAATATATGTAACATCATACTACTATATGATATAAAGTTGAACTATACTTCAATAAATGCTCCAATAGGAGCAACCCAAAATAGAAACCCCTATGTAAAAAGCACGTACAATCGTTGATATAGTATAATTTTTTGTTTCACACTCCTTACCCGCTATGCGTATTGAAGTCTCAATTAATTCAGATTCCCGTCTTATAAGACCAATTAACGGGAAGCTTCCTAGTAGATTCTTTTTTATACTTATAACTCGAATTTAAGGCTTCTAATTATGGGTGAAGGAATCATATCTACCCCGTTATAATATTAGGTACAATTGTTGATATCACATAGTATGTATAGTGTTAGCCTTATCTCTCATATTCCACCAAAAATGTTAAGGCCAAGTCTATCATTTTGATTTGACTTTAAGGTAACCTGATGCCAACTACTTATGATCAGAGACTGATCTAGGATTTGAAGGTAGCGCGAGCACATCAAACCATTCAACTATATCCCCATTGAACTTTTGAGCTTACGGATTCTAATCATAATATATGACTGTTTTTAACATATATACACTTATATTTCAGAATTTTTATCGAAGTTAATGGGGTCAAGTGACCCCTCTTCTTCAAGCATAGTTCCGCCTCTGCTTATGATCAATTTACACGTATAGCCTTCACATCATTTTTCTATTGATATTGATAAATCGCCTATAAATTTTTTAAGTATAGCGGGATTTGGCTCTCTAGGGCAACGCAACCTATTGCAATTGTAGTCTTCACATTCATCAAGTATTTCATCAGTTTTACCTTTGAGAATAAAGTATCTTGGGGAGATGGTTAGATTCGTCAACGTAAAGATGTAAAAATAAACATAGTTGTTACAATTTTACTCTAACCACTTAGTGGGCGTTTGGATATAAGAATTGTAAAATTTCGAATTAGGGTAAAAAAAAAATTCAAGTGAAAATGGTATTTGAAATTTAGAGTTGTGTTTGGACATGAATATAATTTTGGATTATTTTTGAAGCTTTGTGAGTGATTTGAGTGAAAATTTTGAAAAATAGCATTAGAGAGTTTTTCAAATTTTTGAAAATTTTCAAAATGCATCTTCAGATGAAAATTAGAAATTTTATGAACAAACGCTAATTTCGGAGAAAAGTGAAAAAAAATTGGAAAAAAGGAAAAAATTTCTTACGTCCAAACGGGCTCTTAGTTGCTTGGTTCAAATATTTTCCATCTTCTTCCGCTCTATTCACCGTCCCACATCTCGAAAAAACAGTTTATCCCTATATTTTGTTTTATGTAACATCATTTCACTAGACATAAATTTAAAAACTAAATAAAGATTTTTAGAATTTGTTGCCTAAAACATGTGATGATATTTTTATGACTATTAAATCTTATGATTGAGGGTAAAATGAGAGCCACCCTTGTTCAAGAATTTTTTTATATATGTTAAATTCCTTTGACTTTGTCGTTTACTTATTTCTTTAAATTTTGACGTCTCTTAATGAAAATTTTGATTCACACGCAACCAAATTTAATTAATTTCACCCAAACTTCATCCTAATTGTAGATATACTGCTCTTGTGGTGATAATTGTCTTATAAAAACTCACTTTCTTGTTTTCAGCAATAAATTTATTGTATTGTTAAAATTATATATTCAAATTTAATATTTATTAAGATTTTAATATGTTTATATATCTATATTTATACTTCATGTCGAAAGTTATGGATTCAGATAAAAATATAGCTCATACGACACATCTTCCCTTGTACATAACCAGGGCTGATTCCCTTAACCAAGCTACTGTTGGCGTGTTATAGTACTGCTGTGACTTTCCAAAAGAAGAAAGCTAGTAGTAATAAAGAAAGTGAAAGAGCAAGGCCAATGTAGCATCCACTGTGTAGTATATATGTCTCCACTTCTATGTCTGTTGTCAGCGTAATTTCTGGGCTATCTTCTGATCAAATATTTCAGAGATTTCAGGTTCTCATAAATAGGGCACATATCACTAAAGTTTAGGGCCTAGATAGGGTGTCCGATATTGTTACTATGTTAGTGACAAAAGTACATGTACGTATCCATATTGAGGTTGGCCTAACTTTAACTTTCATCTCTTCTTCTGACTTTTCTATATCAAAGGTAGTTTTCTAATTTCTACACATGTTTTCCAATACGTCAATCTCAGATGAAATAAATGAGGACTAAATCTAGAGTCAGGAACCCATTTTTTTTTTGGGGGGGGGGGGGGGGTTTGGGGGGACTCAAAGCACAAAGATAGGTGAAAAAACCAAGTGATGATCAATTTATTTATAACGCAGGTGTTGAGTGCACTATACTGTAACGACACGTTTGTCCATTAAGGTATAGTGCATGCAACATATGCACAATAATTGAATTTTAAATTGGTGGTTATATATATATATATATATATATACACACACACACACACACACATAACATAGGATACGCTATACCAGAAGTTGAAAAGACAGGTAGGTATAACGCATCCTATATATGTGCTATACCTATATAAAATATCGTGCCAGTCTAATTCCCCGTTCAGACAGAACCAAAAACTCAAAAATGATCTTGTAACGACCCGACCAGTCGTTTCGAGAGTTATAAACCCGTTCCCCCATTTCCTGCTTCTTTTGGTGTTCTTCGACTATATTTTGACTTACTGGGTTAGTTGGTTCGGGTCCGAAGTGATTTTGGAATGAGTTGAGACACTTAGTCTCTTGTGAGCAGGTTTAAGTTAGGAAAGTTGACCGGATATTGACTTATGTATAAACGACCTCGGATTTGAATTTTGATGGTTCTGTTAGCTCTGTTAGGTGATTTTGGACTTAGGAGCGCGTCCGGAATGTGATTTGGAGGTCCGTAATAGAATTAGGCTTGAATTAGGGAAAGTTAGAATTTTGGCAATTTTGATCAGCAGTGAAAATTTTGATACCGGGGTCAGATTGGATTTTCGAAAGTTGGAGTAGGTTCGTGGTGTCATTTTTGACTTTTGTGCAAAATTTAAGGTTATTCAGATGTGATTTGATAGGCTTTGGCGTTGTTTGTAGAATTTTGTATGTTTCGAAGTTCATTAGACTTGAATCCATGTGTAATTTGTGCTTCTGATATTGTTTGAGGTGATTTGATGATTTGAATAAGTTCGTATGATGTTGTGGGATATATTGATATATTTGGTTGAGGTCCCAAGGGCCTCGAGTTGATTTCGGGTGATTAACGGAACAAGTTTGGGAATTGGAGGATTGCTGAAGTTGAACTGATCAGTCATAATTGCACCTGCGGATGTCTCATCGCAGGTGCGAACCCGCAGAAGCGAGCGGGAGATCACAGATGCAAGATTGAAGTAGCTGGGCAGAAGGCACAAGTGCGATGAAGTTCCCGCACCTGCGATGGTCGCAGAAGCAAATTATGGGGCTTAGGTGCGTGTTTGGACCGCAGGTACGATGGGATTTCCACACCTACGATGATCGCAGATGTGCTCAGCGAATCGCAGAAGATGAGATTGGGTTTTAATGAGTTTCCACAGAAGGGGAACTTTGTCCACAAAAGCGGTTCCGCAGATGTGGTAAATGAGCCGCAGATGCGATTTTGCTGGGCAGAAAGTATAAATAGAGAACTTCGGGAATTCTTCTTATTCACATTTTTTAACACGGATTTTGAAGATTTTGAAGAGATTTTTGAAGGGAATTCGAGGTTTATCACTGAGGTAAATTTCTTGAGCCTAACTATCCTTAGCAATGGTGTTTTCCGTTGATTTCCAACTTAATTGGTGAGGTTTTGAAATGAAAATTGGGGGTTAGGGCTTGAGAATTTGGAGAGTGAACTGGGGGGGGGGGGGTTGGAAGGGCAAATGATGTCGGATTTTGATGAATTTGGTATGGTTAGACTCGTGAGTGAATGGGCTTTCAGGTTTTGTAACTTTTGTCGGATTTCGAGATGTAGGCCTGGGGGCAGGTTTGAGCTGATTTTGAATTTTGAGTCTAATTTAGTAGTTTTTCTTGTGGAAATGGTTCCTTTAGCCTATATTGATAGTATTGTGTTGCTTATGGCTAGATTAGGGACGTTTGGAGGTCGATTTGAGAGGCAAAAGCGTCGTGGAGTAGGATTTTGCTCGGTTTGAGGTAAGTAACGCTTTCAAACTTGGTTCTGAGGGTTCGAAACACTGAACTACATGTTATGTGGATAGTATTGAGGTGACGCACATGCCAAGTGGCAGGCGTGCGGGCGTGCACCATGAGAATCGAGACATGGTTCATTCCATAACACCGTTTAATGACTCTTTCTTGTTGATATCCGAGTTTTCACTATGTGATAAAGTAACTAAGCTGTAAAACATGCTAGATATCATATTAGGGCTTTATGCCGATATTGTTGAGATCCCTAGTGGTCGTTTCTTGCTGTCATCTCATTGGTTCATTGATATTCTGTACTTAGTCATATTCATGCATTTCATATCATACCTCAGTCTCAGTTGTTATGTATTGGCACATCATATCATTGTTCCGGGCTAGATTTTTATGGCATTGTGAGCTCGTGGGTGAGACTAGAGAGTGATGACTGAGTGAGTCTGAGAGCCTGATTATGAGTGACAGTTATGAGACTGGGCTGCACGCTGCAGTGGTTATATTGATTTGTGAAAGCGCTTGGGTTGAAGGGGCCCCTCCGGAGTCTGTACACAATCCCAATAAGCACAGTTGATATTAATATTTGGAGATGGATCTTCTCCATAGGGCTGGATTGGCCTTCCTCAGTACTGAGTGACTATTGTCAGAGGTATATATAATCCAGGATGAATCTTCCCTGGGCCGTATGTGCCATATATAATACTAAGTGGACGAGCATTGAGAGTGTAAGCACATGATATATTCAGCATGGTGCATCATATACAACATGTGCATAGGCATGTAGATGTAGCAGAGTTCTATTATTTATCTTGTTTGTATCTGCTCTATCTTACTATTTTAGCAGTTTATTAAATTGAAAGCATGGCTACGTTTCTGCACATATATTTCTATTATTTCTGTTGTGGTTGAGTTCATCACTATCTTTCAGTCCATAGTTTGGACTCGTTATTTACTAAGTTGGTGTACTCACGTTACCCTCTGCACCTTGTTTGCAGATTCAGGCACTTTTGTCCCAATGGCAGTCGTTGATCGAGGCTTCAGGTTTTAGGAGACTATCGAGGTATCTGCACGACATTTGCAAGCCTTGACTCTCCTTCTTTATCTCCAGTTGTATTTCAGTTTGTTTCTTTAAGTATTGTAATAAACTATGTTCTCCTCTAGACGCTCATGAACTTAGTGACATCCCAGATTTGGGTAGTTGTATCTAAATTTGGATTTTATTTTATTTTCAAAAATGTTCCTTAATGAATTGTCATTTCCGTGTTTATTGTTGAAAAATACTTTTGCGATGTTGTATTTTTGAGTTGAGGCTGGGCTAGTTCCACGATAGGCGCCATCACGATGGGTCGAGTTTTGGGTCGTGACAAATCCCCTCCCCCCTCCAATTGTTTAACCAAAAATCTCCATCGGAGACCACTCGTCGTAACAACACGGCCGGTCGTTTTGAGAGTTTTAGTCCCGATCCCCTATTTACTGCATTCCTTGTATCTTTTTATGCTTATGTGGCTAGCCGGAAGGTTTTGCTTTTGGTTTCAGAGTGATTTGGGACACTTGTTCCCTACAATAGAAGCTTAAGTTCTAGGAATTTAATCGTAGTTAGAATTGTGTGAAGACTACTCCAGAATGGATTTTCGTCGGTTCTGTTAGCTCCGTTGGGTATTTTGGAGTCCGGATTGTGAGTTGGAGTTCTGTAGCTGAATTAGGCTTGAAATGGCGAAAGTTGAATTTTTGGAAAGTTTGACCAAGAGTGGACTTTTTGATATCGGGGCCAGATTCCAATTACAGAATTTGGAGTAGGTCCGTAATGTCGAATATGACTTGTGTGCAAAATTTTGAGGTCGATCGAACATGATTTGATAGGTTTCGGCATCGGTTTAGAAGTTTGAAGTTTCAAAGTTCATTAAGTTTGGATTGGCGTGTGATTCGTATTTTTGCTATTTTTTTATGTGATTCGAGGGCTCGGCTAAATTCGTATAATATTTTGGGACTTGTTGATATGTTTGGTTGAGGTCCCGGGGGCCTCAGGTAGATTCCCGATGGTTATCGGACTAATTTTGGACTTGTTGGAATAGCAGAAATTTTGGAGCTTTCATTTGTTGGTTTCCACTTATACAATCACATAAGAGGGGACGCGATCACGTAAGCTTGTCTGGGGGCAGTAGCATTTTACCTTATGCGTTCGCGAGTTAGGGTACGCGATCGCGTAAGTTGGTAAGGTTGTGCATCACGAACGCATGGGCGAGGCCGCATTCGTGAAGAGGAATTGAGGTGGTAGAGGAGTTCACCTTGTTGTTCTTTGCGGCAGACGCGATCATGTAGGTTTAAGAAGTCACTTGAACGCGATCACGAATGTGGTGATGCGCAGTATGTTTTTGAGCTGTTGGAATTTTGTTCTATGCGATCGCGTGGGAATTTCCATGATCGCGTAGTGTGAGCACCCACACAGTTATAAACATTTCAAAAATGAGGGTTTAGCCATTTTTATCAAAACTTTGAGATAGAGAGCTCGGATTTTGACAAAATTTTGAGGGATTTTCAGAGGCATCGATTGGGTGATGATTCTTCACTTGTTTTTGGTTATATCCCACTAATCTATCATTAATTTCACCTTCTAATTTAAGATTTGAGTTGAGAAATTTGGAAAAAATGGGAAAAGTTCTTTAACCAAATTTTTGGGTTTTGATTGAGATCTTGGCATCGGATTTGAGTAATTTTGGTACGAGTGAACTCGTGAGTGAATGAGCGTTCATATTTTTAACTTTTACCCGATTCTGAGACGTAGGCATGCGTCGACTTTTTGGGGCGAATTTCTAATTTCTTGAGAAAGTTGATTGCATTAATTAGATTAGTTTCTCATAGTTATATTTATGGTATGTAATCATTTTTGGCTAGATTTGGGCCATTTGGAGTCAGAAAATCGTGGAAAAGGAATTTTTATTGATTGATTGAGCTTGGTTCGAGGTAAGTCGCTTGCCTAACTTTGTGGGGGGGGGGGGATCCCCTTAGGATTTGGTATTGTTGTGATACTTTGTGATATATGAGTGCCTTGTACACGAGGTGACAAATGCGTACACGGGCTAATTGTTGTAAAAATTTGATTTTTACTGAGTAGTAACCTATTTTATCTTAAATGAGTTATTCCAACATGTGTAATTATCATTTTTAGCCTAATATCACATGTCTACATGTCTTAAATGCTTACTTGAACTCCGTGCAACATGCTTAGTTGAATTCCTATTTTTTCCTTGAGAGACTTAACCTGTAGGATTTCTTGCGGTAACTATTATTTCCATCGATTTCGACCAACATATTTACTTTTGGGACTACGAGACGGTATCTCAGGAGACTCCCTGCATACTTTTGGGACTATGAGACGGTATCCCGGGAGATCTACCCTGCATATTCGCTTTTGGGACTACGAGACGATATCTCGGGAGATCTACCCTGCATATTCACTTTTGGGACTACGAGGCGGTACCTCGGGAGATCCCCGGTTGAGCATTTACTTTTGGGACTACGAGACGGTATCTCGGGAGTGGCGCTGTTGTTATCTCTATGTGTTGTGCTGCTATTTTCCTGTAAAATTCTCCTTGTTATATCCTTAGTCTTTCCACATTATTATATCTTCTATCTTACTTAGTATATACTAGTAGGGCCCTTACCTGATCCCGTCACTAGTCTACCGAGGTTAGGTTTGGCACTTACTGGGTACCGTTGTGGTATACTCATGCTACTCTTTTGCACATGTTTTGTGTGCAGATTCTAGTACCTCCTATCAGCACCGCTATTAGTTGCGCACTTCTTGCTGCTCCGGAGACTTTAAGGTATATCTGCCAGTGTCTCCAGACCTCGGAGTCCCCCTCTATCCCTTTTATGTTGTTCCTCATTTATTTCTTCTAGTTGCTGATATATAGAAATAGTTAGACAAATTCTTGGAGCTTGTGACTTGTGACTACTACGTTTTGGGAATATTGTTTATACTCACGTGTTGGTTATTGTACATGCCGAGCGGCATTTTATCATTATATAGTTATTTGTTACAGTCTAGTTGTTGAATTGTATTTTAGTTTTGGATCATGACACCGGTCTCCCAAAATATCGTGTCTTCTCCATATTTTAGCAAGCTAATACTGGATCCAAAGCATTGTCGTGTAGTGGATCTGGTCTATTTCTCATTTCGGCTCCCAAAATCATCAGTTTTTCACAATTCAAATTTTTTTAAATCGAGGTATTCCGACTTACATTTTGATAAATCTCATGTACATAAAGTGTTTATTAGTTGTTTTTATTGTGTTGTATGTTTTTTGTGATCGTTTTGTATATAATTAGTTTTTTTATTTTTTATCCAGATTAGTTTATTTATGTGCTAAAAATTATTAAAAATATATATTGTGGTTTAAGAATATCCATTTTAGAAATGCCACTAACATTTACTAAGTGGGTTAAGAAGAGGCAAAAAGGTGAAGGTAGTTCATCAGATTCACATGGAACACGTCATAACACAACCGATTCCTACCTTGAAAACAATATGTTAGGTTGATAAAGTGATTTGGTTGATGACAAGTGGTATGGTGTTCTACGTCCATTGGAAAATAAACCTATCAATATACACACTGATCGCAAAGTTGCAGGGCACATTATTGAGTGCGAAGCGTATTCTACAAAGACCGAAGGTATGCGAATTTGGGGTGAAAAACTACAATGGGTTCCCCTTAACTAAAAAGGTGTGATTATGAAGTACTATGCCACTGACATGGGCTAGTTGTACCACAATCATTGTCCACAACCCTCCAAACAAATACACATAAAGATGAACCAGAAGTGATCCGGCATTTGATGAAGGAGATTTTAGAGATGAAAAAGGCACTAGCCGTTCATCGTGAACTGGATGATCTTAACTACCTGCAAGGAAAAGAGGATCAGTGTTGGGATTTATTAGAAAATAAAAACTTGCATGGAGACATTGATTATCCTGTTTTTTCAAATTGTCGAGTGGGAGGAACTACCTAAGTTTCTACCGCAGACGTGGACGTAAGAGTCCCAAATTATTGTAGAAATCAAGCAAATGGTCTTATTGATGATAGCGATGAAATACGAGAAATGTATGTCAATCGGGGCTTAGATTATGATGTCTTTGGTCCGTACAGATGCGTACGAGATGTTGACGAAGATGATAAAGACAATGACAATGAAATAGTTCCATACAATGACGATAATGGCGAATGAAAATCGTTATTTATTTCTTGGAGTTATTTTTAATTGTTGTATTGAATCTTCAATGCTAAATGTCAATTAGATTTATTTCAGAAATATTGCAAACTCAACTTTTACAGACATTTAGTACAACGAAAATGCTGCAACAAAATACTAAGTTTATCATTGATAATTGGGCACATTGGATTAACTGCCACCGGTAACTGAATTAAAACTGCCTCCTAAACAACTGAAGGACATTTAAGGCGATCATGTCCTGGTTGGTAACATATGTCACATTTACGCGCATAAACTGTATCACCACATCCATCTGATTCTGTATCCGCGTTCATTTTTGCACTTGCTGTTGATGCACATAATTCTTATTACACACCATTTTAAATGGTTCCGGTGGCTAATAATGCTCAGCACCCACTGGTTGGAGGTGACAACTATATGTATTTATATATGCAGCAACACCATATTCTTTATTAACGTACCTCGTCGCCACAAAACCTGTGTGTCGAAAGCATTTCATGGCATGTGAGTATGGCAAGTGATAGGTCGACCATTTCTCACACGAACATAATCTTCTAGATTTATTGATGGTGTGTGTATTCTTACCGCGATTTTGATGCAAACTAGTACGAACTTCAAAAAAAATTCTCTCGCTGCAATATTGCAAAAATGTACGAAATTGTGCTCGCTTCCTATTTTTCTCAAATAGTTTCATCGGTTGTTGCATAAATTCAACATCTCTTTCCATCAATGACGATGCACCTCTGGATCTTTCAACAAACTTCTCCGCCATCTGCTTGAATGTCATCTGCACTATGGTAGTGACAGGCAATCCACATGCAAATTTCAACAGCCCGTTGAAAGACTCTTACGCATTTGTAGTTAAAATTTCCCATATTCTACCACCATCCTTATGCAATTTCCACTTGTCAAACTCATGTCACATCAACCAACGATAGGATTTTGGATCTTCCTGCCGAATCAATTCCATCTGCCTCCTGAATTTACACTCTTGGTGATCTGTTGCAGTCATCCATATTAAATCATGTAAGTTCTTGTTCGGATAAGCCCTCTAGAAGTTGGTCTTCAGGTTTCTAACACAGTAACGGTGGTATGCATACAACTCCTTCCATGCATGCAAATTCTGTACAAAACTTAAAATGCCACCATGCCGATCAAATATTAGACAAATACCTGAACGCTGCCTGACAACGTGCTCCTTCAGGTGGTTCAAAAATAATGTCCAAGTCTCTTGGATTGCATTAGAACAAATAGCAAATATGAGGGGAAATATGCTTCCATTAGCATCTACTACAATGACAATCAATAACTTAATATCATACTTTCCATAGACACGAGTGTCGTCGATAGATATTACTAGCCGATAATGTACAAAACCATCAATGGTTGGTTTAAATGCTCAAAACACATATCTGAATATGAATTCTTGTATTCCCGGACTTTGCTCAAACTTTAATTCAACAACAGTCCGGGGTTATGTTGCAATGCATCCATATACCTGGGTAGAGCGGCAAACGACTTATTGCAATTATCATAAACAATCTCAAATGCATGTTTACGCCCGAGAAATAACTTTCTTTTGGTAATGGTACATCCATATACCTGGTGGACAAATATTATACCCTCTTTAATCTTGTACCTTATGGACGATTAAATGTGTGAAATCAAGATAAGAGAAATCAAGTCAACATTCAAGTTAAAATCATTCCCACTGAATATGTCCATATCACAAAAGTGTGGGTGCCATTGTATTTCCCCACAATCCACATATTTGTTTTCAACTTTCTCGCACGCACCATCCCTCTACAAACTTGAAACGATCTATGAAAAATAACCTTGTATACTTCCGAAGATGACTCATAAACCACATTCTCACGATACTCTTTTATGTTGTATATTTGCACCGCCCTGCTTAGGCGCGCCTTATCAGCAAAAGCATATTCTTTGACAACATTGTTGGTCTAGATTTATCCCATATTGTTGTTCGTATATCGTCAAGATCCCTTGTGAGGGAATCCACATCCGGTATACTAGGCGACTTATCAAGGTACGAAATCCCCCTTGAATGAAAAGTCATATGTGACTCGTACACTCTGGGTTTAACGGGTGGTGGAGCCTGCATATATGGAGCTTGCTTATTGGTGGCATCATGTTCCCTCGACAAATTAGGTTCATCATTCTCATTCTCATTCTCATTCTCATTCTCATCATCATCACCCTCATCAGGAAAAGGTGTGTCGCCTCCAAACTCATCACCATTGTTGTCATAATCACTATCATCTTCCTGACTATGTGCATCTTCCTGATCCTGGTTAAATATTTCGCAATTGAGTAAGCACAGGACCTTCAAGTTGCTCGTTTTCACTGCTCAACTAATAAAATAATGAGTTTCTCAAATTCATCCAAATGTTATATATAAACTTTATAACTTAACTTACAAATTATAATCTGTTGATATCCCATGATGCACATTATGTTGTTGTCGATGACTCCCGGATGTACCACCATGATCCAATACATCAAAACTGGGAATTTTCCAATTGTTCATTGGTTCATAACTTGTTAAATTCATATCTGGACGATACCCCCTTTGAAATATATGAGTGTTAATACAAATATAATACATAAAAAAAATATAGTAATACAAAGGAAAACTGAAATTTACCACTCGGCTAGTGGATTATGTGAACTTGGGGAAATTATGTCATTGCTCATCATTCGCTGTGGAGATAAGTTTAGATCTGGCCAAACTCTTTCAAACGGAACCTGTTCAGATAAAACTGCTCCAAAAATACCACCCGATGATTGAGGGTTATCCCTATTTTGCGGAACCTGAATATTGCGACGTCTTTAGACTTGACGTATATTTCCAACATTTTTATCACAAGAAATTCCCTGTGTTCATCCGAATTCTTCAAAAAATCTATAAGAGTTTCAGCGTCTTCGATGTTAAACTCAGCATAACAAGCAACCCCTTGAAGAGTAACAGAATACAGATATCTTCTGGTTACTTTAGTATTAACCGAACGTTTCCTCACACTCATTTTTTTACATAACAATGAAATCAATCTATCGTACTCCATTGTAAGTGGCAACTTAACAATACACTATGGAGAACAACTATAGCGTACTGAGTTATTCTCCACGACAACCTCACCCCCCTCCAATATATTGCAACCCTAAGTTTTGCTCTTCGGACATTATAACAAAATGCAAAAAAAAAAATTAAGCAAAAATTATTTCAGAATGAGTAAAAGAAAATAAAAAAGGATGCAGAAGACGTTTCGGTTCCTGAATGGAGTTTTAATGAAACATTGAAACTCCTTAAATAAGCAAAAAACAAATGTAGGGCACCAATAATTGAGGGTATAGCACATTCATTATATGCGCTATATATGTGGTGTCTATAATGCATGTGCTATACCCTCAATTATTAGTGGGTCAGTAAAATTCAAATATAGCGCATGCAACCCATGCGCTATACCTTAACGGACAAACGTGTCGTAAGGTATAGCGCATTCAACTCATGCGTTATATATAAATTGGTCATCAGTTGTTTTTTTCACCTATTTTTGTGCTTTGAGTCCCAAAAAGCAATACTTTGGTTGCGGAGCCCTCAATCTACAGCTTTGAGGTTGTTGTTTTTTTCCGATTTTTCTTTTTTGCGCATATATTTCTCAAAACAAAAAAAATATTTTTTTCTGTTTCAATTTTTATGACGTAGTTTGACTCTGTACATAATTTAAGAAAGAAATGCAAACTCTTGAAATTTGTAGTACTAAACATATAATAATATTTATATGACAATAATACTTTTTGAACTTATAATATTAAACATACGATAACATCTATGCGGCTATAAAAGTTTTTAATTAATAACAAAATAGGAACCTAAGTTAAATTATTTTCTGATATAGCATTGTATTTTTTTTAACAGACTAATAGAAAGTGTGGTACATTCTGGGACGGTAGGAATAGTTAAAAAGCTTTTGCGGACAGTTGTTTGAAACAGCTCACGAGGATCCTTTTAGTTTTGTATTTCTCATTGCCGTAGCATTGAAATTAAACATGTTTCTTTAGAGCCAGAATTTCAAGTTTATTAATTTAGAACTTTAATTTTTTTCAGTTATTAAATTTTAACTTAACAGTATATATATATATTCAACAAAAAATTTTAAGATAAATATATAGAATCAAAATTATTGGGTTAAGTCAAACAAGTAATTTGTTGACCGTAATCATGTGATGATCAATGGGGTAAAGTGAATCTATCTAACTTGATTTAATTGGCCCATTAATGTCCCCTCTGGACAAAGAATCCGGTACGAGATCTTATGATGAGAAATCTTAAAAGAATAATCATACAATGCTAAGGTAGATACATTAGTTTCTCCGAAGTTTAACGGTCCAATAATTGCACCTCAAGATACTCTCTCTCTTCTTTTTATTTGCAATAACTTTTTTCTCTGTATATAATCATAAAATATTATCTGGAATACGAAGAATAAGGAATTATGTCTTCTTGATCTTTCGTTAATACAGGATTTCGATTACAAATTTACAAAAAATAACAATCCAGTGCACAAACTCCTATTACGCCAACCATATATATTAGCTTAATGTCAGACGATCGAAGCCAGCTACTAATAATTTGTATGGGCATGGAATTAAGTATGCCCCAACGGCTCCTACCACGACGCCATGTTCCCCGTTGGTCACACTCATCACTTTCAGCTCTACTTTCTTGACCCCATACATATATGTCACTTCTCTTTACTCCTCGTATCTCCGGGTCCATACACCGCATCCAAGAAATTATTATGTTTTTCTTTCGGCGTTCAATATTTGTTTTGGGTTCGAATAAATTTGGATTCCTACCATATTAGAATTTTTTTTATTCCCAAAGTTAGATTTCTGGTTAAGAGTGGAGAAATTCTATTCATCCCAACATACCCTTTGTGGTACATCCAAGAAAATTAGAAGTTAGGGATTTTAGTTTTCTCTTTTCTTTTTTCCCTTCATTTCGCACTCGATGAGCGGTATTTATTCTAAAGTCTTGACTAATCTGAAATCGGAATGCGTAAGATCCACTAAAGGGTAATTTTTTTTTTTATTAGATATTTTCCACTTTCATTAGTCGAGCCTAAAATCTTTAAGGAAGGGTGGAAGATCATATTTATCTCACCACAACCCTTGGGTATTAGTTGGAATTTAAGGTCAACCGTCGGAATTAAGAAGTGAGTTGTTGTCGGAGCCTTTGGTTTACATGATTAGATGGATTACATTTTTATTGTGGGCTACAATTTTTGAAAATCCATTTCAGAAAAAAGCTTTTTCTTAAGGAAAAATTTATGCAAAAGTAAAACTCTTAAAAGATCTATTGGACAAAAAGGTTTATGCAAAAGAACAACTGTTTGAGAAGTTGTACCATTCTTATACGAAAGTTAATGAGTGTTTTGCGTGTAGACGTAGATTTTATAGTTCAAAAGAGTTCCTGAATACAATTCTTCACCCTAAATACTTTTCGAGAAAACATCCGAATAATATTTTGTTCCGTTTACAATTTCAAGAACTATTGAACAAGTAAATTGTACTCTTACCTGTTCTTTGGGAAGGGCGCAGTGTTAAAATATTTGAGATCATGTCATTTTGAAAATATCAATATTTCATTAGTTCCAATTTATGGGACATAAATTTAACTTTCATATAAAGTTTAAGAAGTATTGGAGAGAAGTAATTAGGCATGATATAGCGTAGTTGGAGCTTACCGAAAATATGTCCCTTGATAGGAGGGTGTGGAAGTCGAGGATTAGGGTAGAAGGCTAGTAGGTAGTCGAGCATTTTGCTCTTTCTTTCTCAGACCAGTAGCATTAGTATTAGTATGGTTACCCCCTTTACTCGTAGATTGCTATCTTTACCAACTGTTTGATTGATATCTTTCGCTTTTGTTTACCCTTAAAATTGGATAACAATTGAATTTGTAAGTGGTTTTAAAGATACGTGGCAATAAATTAAATTTCAATTAAAATAAACAATGACAAAGTAAATTCAAACTACACGAATTGAACGGTTATAGCCTTGGGGGGTGAGCCACCCTTAAACAAGATGCACTTCGATCAGTATCAAGACACAACTGAATAAGAGCTTAAAGAGAAAATAACAGTATATTGCTTCTGAGTGCGTATTACAATGTGTTTTACAAGTGATTAGACCCCATTTATATAGTAGGGGAGTCCTATCATAGGTACAACTCTATAAAAGGTAAAAATCCCCTAATTAACTGATTGTTAATCTCACGTCAACATATGCCGAGATCTCCGCCGTGATATTCGGTCGGCTACGGATATCATGACCTTCTGTTGGCCGAGCTTGACTACTTGACAACGTTCTTCGAAGTTAATCAAGGCCAGGACTAATCCCGAATCATATCCCTGATATCCTCGAGGACAGGTGTTATAGTTCGAACTCAGAATTGATGAGATCCCTACCTCGGTCTAGGCCCCTGGTTATCATATCTCGAGCTTGGCCTATCAAGTCAGAGAACGACATATACTACGAGACCGATTTTACCCGTATACAGATAGTCCCCTCGTTTTTTGGAGAGTAGACGACGAGAAACGACATGAGCTTTCGATTCTCACTTTGATATCCCGTGATAGAAACGATAAAATGAGTGAAACGTCACGTTAATCAAGTCTCAATAGAATTAAATTCTTGTCAGTTGCCGTTCGGCCACTCCTAGATGCGAACAGTCGTTTGAAAAACTATAAATACCCCCTTTTTCATTCATTCAAAGGTTACATCCAAACCTTCTACCCTTGTTCCTTAGAAATATCTATATTTTGTGGCACTCGTATCCTTGTTTTTTGAGATCTTTGTGAGAACTTTTGCTCGTCTTCATCCCACACCATCAAGTGTACTCCTTCAACTTCTGCTTTTTCCCTCCATTTTAAAAGAAATAATGAAGACTTCAAAAATCGTTCCCCAAAAAGAAACTCCTTCTATGTCGCATCCGGTTATTGAGGAGACCGTTCCTTCGCGTACTGCTGATGTTGGGCATATTTCTATATGTTTTGATATTACTTTACCCATGTTTTAACTGGTTTTTGTTACTATTTGGTGTTAAAAATGACAACATGGTTTAATATTTGGCTTTATGACTAATTGAGTTATGTATGATGATTTAGGGTGTTTGGAGAGCAAAAATATGAAGAAAAGATGCTCCAACTAGAGGAGAAGAGGGTGGATGCGTCGCATCCAACCTTGAAAAGAAGGTTACTTAGTGCACCCTTAGCAATGAAGTCGGCCCATAGCATCCGCACCTGGGCAAAGCTGAGATGGAAGAACAAAGGGTGGATGCGAAGCAGCCACCCTAGCATGCGAAGCTGAGAAGCGGAGGACGAGGTGGGTGCAAAGCATCCACCCTAGCATCAATCCCTGAAGCTGAGTCAGACTAGGAATATGAGAACTTTGGCCCACGACTTTTGTACGCACTATATAAGCCAAAAACACCTCTTTTAGGTTATGGAACACACCTTTTAAAGGGAATTCGACCTAGGGAGAGCACAAAGCCGCTGTGGAGGCTTGGTTTCATCTTTTCTTTTGCCAATATTAGTATTTTTCATGTTTCTTTGTATGATTTGTTGTTTTGCTCCATGTCTATGTGGAGCTAAACTTCACGTTCTAGGGTTGTAGTTCTTTCATGACTATTGTTATTCGGACATTGATTTTGATTTCTTAGTTTATCATATTGGTTTATTTATTCAATCTCGCTTAATTATTTAATTGCTTGATCACCAATTGAATACTATCTACGAATCTAGAATTAAACTCGAAAGTAAGAATTCTAGATTGCATCTAGGATTGAGTAGAGCATGTTCTTGAACCTGGGCATCGGGGAACGGATTCGCGGTTCGGATAGACATATACCTAATTGTCTTGCTTGGTTAATTTATAGGAATTATAAATGTGTTCTTGTTGATTCTAACTCCAAAGACATATAGGCGTTAGGTTAGCTTGAATAGGTGTGATGACCCAATAGGTCATCACTTGTTTTTAAAAGGAATTCTGCGTTTCGAGGCCTTAAAACTTCTTTTAGCATCATCTTGATTTGCGTGCGCAGTCCGGGGGCGTAGCCGGAAAGCCTATATGTGAAAATCTGTGAAAAATGATAAATTTTGACTATAAAATAAATTAATGTGACTTTGGTCAACGTTTTGGGTAAACGGACCCGGACTGGACCCGTGATTTGACGGTCCCGAAGGGTCTGTAGGAAAATATGGGACTTGGGCGAATGCCCGGAATCGAATTTCGAGGTCCCAAGCCTGAGGAATGAATTTTTGAAAAAAACTATTTTCTGAAATTGTTTATAAAGTTTGGAAATGAATTTTGATTAGAACATGTTGGTATCGGACCCATATTTTGGTTCTGGTGTGGTATAGGTCTTATATATGATTTAAGATGATTCTGTGAAGTTTGGTAAGAAACGAAATCCGTTTGACGTGATTCAGACCTTAAATGCAAAATTTGATGTTTAAGAAGTTTTGATAAATTTCATTGATATTGAGGTTTAATTCAATGTTCCTGATGTTAGTTTGGTGATATGAGTACACGAATAAGTCCGTGGGATGTTTTTGAGGTTGTGTGTATATTTGGTTTGGAGCCCCGAGGGCTCGGGTGAGTTTTGGATAGGCCATGGAGTGCATTTTGAACTTAGAAAATTGCAGAATTTAGCTGTGCATAGCAGACATGCAGGCTTCGCATTTGCGAAGCCTAGCTCGCAAATGCGATCTCACAAATGCGATATCGCAAATGCGAGTGGCTGATCGCAAATGCGAAGGAAGCCAGGCCAGCTCAGTCTCGCAAATGTGAAAATCCCTATCCCAGCCTTGAGTCGCAAATGCGATGAAGTTGTCGCAATTCCCAAGTCGTAAATGCAACCAACTGTTCGTAAATGCGAAGATCCTATTTTTATGAAGGGTTCGCAAATGCGAGCCCTGTTTCGCATTTCCCAGCTTAGCAGAGGTCGGGGTTCACAATTGCGAACCCCTGTTTGCATTTCCCATACCTGCAACCTGCAACTTTTATACTTAGTCGATTTTAAACCCATTTTTCATATCCTCTCAAAATATAAACACATTAGGGCGATTTTTCAAAGGCTTCTTCTTCTCCAAATCAATTGTAAATCGTTTTCAACTAGTTTTCTTCAATCATTAACGTCTTCTAACATGATTTCAACTTCAAATCAATGATTTTCATGGGGGAAATTGGGTGTTTTGGGTAGAACCTAGGTTTTTCAAAAATTGGGGATTTGGACCTCGATTTGAGGTCCAATTTCAAAACAAATTACATATTTGGGTTCGTGGGGGATTGGGTAATCGGGTTTTGGTTCGAACCTTGGGTTTTGACCATGTGGGCCGGGGGCGATTTTTGACTTTTTGGGTAAAACTTTAGAAAATCCATTTTCATGCATTGGGGTTGATTCATTTAGTGTTTATTGATGTAATTAAGTAACTTGTGACTAGATGCGAGTGAATTGGTGGTGGAATCAAGGGGTAAAGCTATAGTTGAATCGTGAATTGTGTTCATGGCATCGAGGTAAGTGTTTGGTCTAACCTTAGCTTGAGGGATTTGGAGTTGTGTCTTATTTGCTACATGTTAATTGTGGAGTACGACGTATAGGCATGGTGACGAGTATCTATACGTTGGTGTTAAGCATGCCCGTGAGTCTTGTATTATAATTGTTATAACTCTGTTATGGTTTATTGCGCTTCATATGTTATTATTACCATTGTTCCCTTGCCGGGATGTTTGTTTGATATTAATGATCCCTTGCCGGGATGTTTGTTTTGATAGTATTGTTCCTTTGCCGAGATGTTTGTTTTGATATTATTGTTCCCTTGCCGGGATATTGTTGAAATATCATTGTTCTCTTGACGAGAAGTTGTTATATTGCTCTTGTTCCCTTGCCGGGATTCCTTGTGATTATTGTTGGCTTGTAAATGGGAGTGGGTGGTACGCCTACCTTAAGATATAATGAAAAGGGAGCGGGTGGTACGCCTACCACAAGATATAATGAAAAGGGAGCGGGTGGTACCCCTACCACAAGATATAATAAAAAGGGAGCGGGTGGTACGCCTACCGCAAGATATAATGATAAGGGAGCGGGTGGTATGCCTACCATAAGATATAATGAAATAGTAGAGGGTGGTACGCCTAACACAAGATACAATAAAATGGGAGCGGGTGGTATGCCTACCACAAGATAAATGAAATGGGAGCGGGTGGTACGCCTACCACGAGATAAATGAAATGGGAGCGGGTGACACGCTTGCCACGAGATACATGAAATAGGAGCGGGTGGCACGCCTACCATGAGATACAGGAAATGGGATCGGGTTGCACACCTTCAACAAGATGTGAAAAGAAAGTGAAATCTGCCTTTGTTTTCCTTATTCTTGTTAGTGGTTGATTTTGATTCCTTTATGATTCTCTTGATATTCTGTTTTACCTATTAGTCCCCGAAGCATGTTTCCCCCTCCTATTTTTAATTGTTTATTTCTTATCCGTTGTATATATTTGAACTGCACAGGTTTATTTGGTAGTCTGGTCCTAGCCTCGTCACTACTTCGCCGAGGTTAGGCTAGGCACTTACCAGCACATGGGGTCGGTTGTGCTGATACTGCACTCGACACTCTTTTGTGTAGACCCAAGTGTTGTAGACTTCGGACCGCAGTGATATTGCTGATTCTTGATCATCAGGCGACCCGAGGTAGGCTTGCAGGCGTCCGCAGGCCTTGGCGTCTCCTTCTATATACTATTCCTGTTTCTTTCTTTCATTTCTAGAGATAGTGTTGTATTTATTCCTTCTAGACTCTTTATTTGTAGTATTCTTAGACCGTCTGTGAAATTGTGACACCAGTTCTAGGTAGTCGAGACTCAAACAGTTGTATTAGATATTCATGTTCAGATAGCTTATTGTTTCTTTCTTCCGCTCGTGTTAAATTCCGCTATTTAAATGTTATTATTTCGAAATTGTTAATGAATATAAAATAGGTAAAAAGGTAAATTGTGCAATTAATTGGCTTTCCTAGCTCATACTAGTAGGCGCCATCACGACTCCCGAGGGTGGGAATCCGGGTCGTGATAAGTTGGTATCCGAGCTCTAGGCTACATGGGTCTCACAGTTCACAGACAAGCTTAGTAGATTCTGAGGGATCGGTACGGAGACATCTGTATTTACCCCCCAGAGGCTACAGAGTTAGGAAAAACTTCACATTTATTCTTTCCTATCGTGCGGTTTGGTTCCTCAATGCTAATTGAATTTCAACTCTGTTCTTTCGCAGATGGCGAGAACACGCGCTTCCTCATCCACTGACCAGCAGCTCGAGCCCCCAGCAGCAGCTTCCACGAGGGGCAGAGGGCGAAGCCGAGGCTGTGCTAGAGGCCGGGGTAGGGGCAGAGCTCAGCCCTGAGCAGCAGCACCAGCGACAGAGCCTTAGGTTGATTTTGATGATGAGGTTCCAGCCCCAGCAGTTCCGGTGGGCCCAGCTCAGGTCCCAGAGGGGTTTATTGCTACCCCAGTTCTTCAGGATGCTCTGGTCCGTCTAGTGGGCCTCATGGAGAGTGTCAACCGAGCAGGCTTGCTTCCTGTAGCACCAGCCATCTCTCAGGCTGGAGGAGGAGCCCAAACTCCTGCTACTCGCACTCCGGAGCATGTAGCTCCCCAAATTCAGACTCTAACGGTTCAGCCAGTCGGAGCAGTTCAGCCCGGTGTGGTTGCTCAACCTGGTGATGGAGCGGCTATGCATGCCGATGCTTTGTGGAGGTTGGATAAGTTCACCAAGCTCTTTACTACTACTTTCAATAGTGCATCTACTGAGGATCCCCATGATTATCTAGATAGTTGTCACGAGGTTCTCAGGAACATGGGGATAGTTGAGACCAATGGGGTTGATTTTGCCACTTTTTGCTTGTCTGGATCCGCCAAGACTTGATGGAGGGATTTTTGTTTGGCTAGACCAGCTGGATTGCTACCTTTGACTTGGGAGCAGTTTAGGTATTTTTTGGGAAGTTTCTCCCCATCACTCAGAGAGAGGCCTATCGGAGGCAGTTTGAGCGTCTCTAGCAAGGTTCTATAACTGTTACCCAGTATGAGACCAGATTCATCGACCTAGCTCGTCATGCTCTTGTCATACTTCCCACTGAGAGAGAGAGAGAGGGTGAGGAGTTTCATTGATGGACTTATTCAGTCGATTCGTTTTCAGATAGATAGGGAGACTAGGAGTGAGATATCTTTCCAGGAGGCGGCCATTGGTTTTGTCACAGGGAGGTGGTCATGGGTTGGACAAGAGGCCACGTCATTTAGGTAGATTCGGTGGTACCTCATCTGGAGGATTCATATGGTAGGGGCCATACTCCCAGGCCTTTCCAGTCAGCACTTCAGGTTTCTCACGGTGCTTTAGGTGGTCGTGGTTCTCACCAGCTCCTATCGGTGCACCGCCGCTTCAGAGTTTCCAGGGTCGTCAACCCCAGTAGCTGAGGGCTTGTTTTACTTGTGGTGACACGAGGCATATTGTTAGGTATTGTTCTCGAGCTTCGAGCAGTTCTTCACATCAGGGTTCCCGTGCCATGGTTCAGGCACTAGGTGTTCCACAGCCCGCCCAACCAGCTAGAGGTAGGGGTAAAGGTGCTAGAGTTGGAGGTAGAGGTACTAGAGGTGGAGCTCAGGCCGCTAGAGGTAGAAGCCAGCCAGCAGCAGGCCGCCCTAGAGATGTGGTTCAGGGTGGTGGGGCCCAGCCCCGATGTTATGCTCTTCCAGCCAGGCCCGAGGCTGAGGCTTCTGATGCAGTTATTACATGTACGAATCTGGTTTGTGATAGAGATACTTTAGTGTTATTTGATCCAGGGTCTACGTACTCGTATGTGTCCTCTTATTTTGCACCATATCTGGCCATGCCTAGTGATTCTTTGAGTGATCCTGTTTATGTGTCTACACCGGTGGGTGATTCTATTGTGGTAGATCGAGTCCATCGTTTATGTATAGTTGTGATTGGAGGTCTTGAGACTCATGTAGATTTGCTTCTTTTGGACATGGTCGATTTTGATGTCATATTAGGGATGGACTGGTTATCACCTTACCACGCTATCTTGGACTATCATGCCAAGACTGTGACCTTAGCCTTAACGAGTTTACCTCATTTAGAGTGGAAAGGGAATCCTGGTTATTCTACCCGTAGTATCTCTTATGTGAAGGCTAGGCATATGGTCAAGAAAGGGTGTTTGGCCTATTTGGCATATGTTTGTGATTCTAGTGTTGAGGTCTCTTCTGTTGATTCTTTGCCCGTTGTTCGTGAGTTTCCTGAGGTTTTCCTTTCAGACCTACCGGGTATGCCACCCGACAGGGATATTGATTTTTGCATTGATTTGGCTCTGGGCACTCAGCCCATTTCTATCCCGCCGTATCGTATGGCCCCACCCAAGTTGAAAGAGTTAAATGAGCAGTTGCAAGACTTGATTGGGAAGGGTTTCATTAGACCTAATGTTTTGCCTTGGGGTGCGCCGGTGTTGTTTGTTAAGAAGAAGGATGGGTCGATGAGAATGTGTATTGATTACCGGCAGTTGAACAAGGTTACAAAAGGTTACAATCAAGAATAAGTATCCATTACTGAGGATGGATGATTTGCTTGATTAGCTTCAGGGTGACAAGGTATTTTCGAAGATTGACTTAAGATCTGGCTACCATCAGTTGAGGATTAGGGCATCCAATGTCCCTAAGAAAACTTTCCGCACTCGATACGGGCATTATGAGTTCTTGGTTATGTCTTTCGGGCTGACAAATGCCCGAGCAGCTTTTATGGATTTGATGAACCGAGTGTTCTGGCCTTATTTGGATTCATTCGTGATAGTCTTCATTGATGATATTTTGATATATTCCCGCAGCGGGGAGGAGCATGAGCAACATCTTAGAGTGGTTCTTCAAACCTTGAGGGATAGTCAGTTATATGCTAAGTTCTCGAAGTGTGAGTTCTGGTTGAGTTGAGTTGCATTCCTGGGTCATGTTGTATCAGCCAAGGGTATTCAGGTTGATCCGAAGAAGATTGAGGTAGTCAAGAACTGGCCTAGACCAACATCAGCTACAGAGATTCGGAGTTTCTTGGGATTGGTAGGCTACTATCGCCGGTTCATGGAAGGGTTTTCATCTATTGCAGCCCCGATGACTAGGTTGACCCAGAAAGGTGCCCCGTTCAGGTGGTCGGATGAGTGTGAGGCGAGCTTTCAGAAGCTCAAGACATCTCTGACTACGGCACCAGTGTTGGTTTTGCCCATAGGTTCAGGGCCTTATACAGTTTATTGTGATGCATCTCGTATTGGGCTTGCTGCAGTGTTGATGCAGGATGGCAAGGTCATTGCCTATGCTTCGCAGCAGTTGAAGATTCATGAGAAGAACTATCTGGTTCACGATTTGGAGTTGGCAGCTATTGTTCATGCGTTGAAGATTTAGATGCACTATCTGTATGGCATGGCACGTGAGGTGTTCACGGATCACAAGAGACTTCATATCTGTTCAAGCAAAAGGAGTTGAATTTGAGGTAGAGGAGATGGTTGGAGTTGTTAAAAGATTATGATATCACCATCTTATATTATCTAGGAAAGGCCAATGTGGTGGCCGATGCTTTGAGAGGAAGTCAGCCAGTATGGGCAGTCTTGCTTATATTCCGGTCAGTGAGAGACCGCTTGCTTTGGATGTTCAGGGTTTGGCTAATCAGTTCGTGAGGTTGGATGTTTCTGAGCCCATTCGTGTGTTAGCTTGCACGGTCGCTTGTTCTTATTTATTGGAGAATATCCAAGATCGGCAGTATGATGATCCCCATTTGTGTGTCCTTAGAGACACGATGCAGCACGGAGGTGCCAAGCAGGTTACCTTAGGTGATGACGGAGTTTTGAGATTGCAGGGTCGAGTTTGTATGCCTAATGTGGATGGGCTCCGAGATTTGATTTTAGAGGAGGCCCATAGTTCCAAGTACTCTATTCATCCGGGCACCGCTAAGATGTATTAGGATTTGCGACAACATTATTGGTGGCGGATATCATCGCATATGTGGCTCGGTGTTTGAATTGTCAGCAGGTTAAGTACAACCATCAGAGGCCTGGTGGTTTATTTCAGAGGATTGAACTTCCTGAGTGGAAGTGAGAGCGGATCACTATGGATTTCATTGTTGTACTCCCGCAGACTTGGAGGAAGTTCGACGCAGTATGGGTCATTGTTGATAGGCTGACAAAGTCAGCGCATTTCATTCCTGTGGCAATCTCCTATTCTTCTGAGAGGCTAGCTGAGATCTATATCCGGGAGATTGTTCGTCTTCATGGTGTGCCCGAGTCTATCATTTCGGACCGAGGTACGCAGTTTACCTCACGTTTTTGGAAAGCAGTTCAGCGAGAGTTGGGCACACGAGTTAAGTTGAGCACAGCGTTTCATCCTCAAACGGACGGGCAGTCCGACCAGACTATTTAGATTTTGGAAGATATGCTTCGAGCTTGTGTCATTGACTTTGGAGGCTCGTGGGATCAATTTTTGCCCTTAGCAGAGTTTGCCTACAACAACAGATACCTGTCGAGTATTCAGATGGCTCCGTATGAGGCTTTATATGGTAGGCGGTGTCGGTCTCCGGTTAGATGGTTTGAGCTAGGAGAGGCTTGGTTGTTGGGTACGGATCTAGTTCAGGATGCCTTGGAAAAGGTCAGGATTATTAAGGATAGGCTTCATACAACTCAGTCCAGGCAAAAGGGTTATGCCGACCGCAAGGTTCAAGATTTGGTGTTCATGGTTGGTGAGCGGGTATTGCTTCGAGTGTCGCCTATGAAGGGCGTGATGAGATTTGGGAAGAAGGGCAAGCATAGCCTTAGGTTCATTGGCCCGTTTGAGATTCTTGATCGAGTGGGAGAGGTGGCTTATAGACTTGCGTTGAGCTGAGTTTATTAGCCGTGCATCCAGTGTTTCATGTGTCCATGCTTCGGAAGTATCACGATGATCCATCCCACGTGTTAGATTTCAGCGTTGTCCAGTTGGACAAGGACTTGTCTTATGAGGAGGAGCTGGTGGATATTCTAGACCGGCAGGTTCGTCAGTTGAGATCGAAGAGTTTTCCTTTTGTTCGTGTTTAGTGGAGAGGTCAGCCTCCTGAGGCATCAACCTGGCAGTCCGAGTCTGATATGCGAAGCCGTTAACCCATCTTTTCCTCGGCTCAGTTACTTCCTTTTTTTGTCCGTTCGAGGACGAACGGTTGTTTTAGCATCACCTCAATTTGCGTGCGCAGTTCGGGCGCGTAGCCGGAAAGCCTATCTGTGAAAAATGATAAATTTTGACTATAAAATAAATTAATATGACTTCGATCAATGTTTTGGGTAAACGGACCCGGACCCATAATTTGATGGTCCCGGAGGGTCCGTAGGAAAATATGGGACTTTAGCGAATGCTCGAAATCGAATTCCGAGGGCCCAACCCCGAGGAATGAATTTTTGAAAGAAATTATTTTCTGAAATTGTTTATAAAGTTTGGAAATGAATTTCGATTAGAACATGTTGGTATCGGGCCCGTATTTTGGTTTTGGCACCCGGTACAGGTCTTATATATGATTTAAGATGATTCTGTGAAGTTTGGTAAGAAATGGAATCCGTTTGACGTGATTCAGACCTTAAATGTAAAATTTGATATTTAAGAAGTTTTGATAAATTTCATTGATATTGAGGTTTAATTCGATGTTCCTGATGTTAGTTTGGTGATATGAGTACACAAATAAGTCTGGGGGATGTTTTTGAGGTTGTGTGTATATTTGGCTTGGAGCCCCGAGGGCTCGGGTGAGTTTTGGATAGGCCATAGGGTGCATTTTGAACTTAGAAAAGTTGCAGATTTCAGCTGTGCATAGCAGGCCTGTAGGCTTCGCATTTGCGGAGCCAATCCAGGCCACTCGCGAAGGAAGCAAATGCGAGTGGCTGATCGCAAATGCAAAGGAAGCCAGGCCAGCTCAGTCTCGCAAATGGGAGATTTCTTTCGCAAATGCGAAAATCCCTGTCCCAGCCTTAAGTCGCAAATGCTATGAAGTTGTTGCAATTCCCAAGTCGTAAATGCGACCAACTGTTCGCAAATGCGAAGATCCTATTTTTCTGAAGGGTTCGCAATTGCGAGCCCTGTTTCGCATTTCCCAGCTTAGCAGAGGTCGGGGTTCGCATTTCCCATACCTGCGACCTACAACTTTTATACTTAGCCAATTGTAAACCCATTTTTCATATCCTCTCAAAACATAAAAACATTAGGGCGATTTTTCAAAGGCTTCTTCTTCTCCAAATCAATTGTAAGTCGTTTTTAACTAGTTTTCTTCAATCATTAACGTCTTCTAACATGATTTCAACTTCAAATCAATGTTTTTCATGGGGGAAAATTGGGTGTTTTGGGCAGAACCTAGGTTTTTCAAAAATTGGGAATTTGGACCTCGATTTGAGGTCTGATTTCAAAACAAATTACATATTTGGGTTCGTGGGGAATGGGTAATCGGGTTTTGGTTCGAACCTCGGGTTTTGACTATGTGGGCCCGGGGGAAATTTTTGACTTTTTGGGTAAAACTTTAGAAAATCCATTTTCATGAATTGGGGTTGATTCATTTAGCATTTATTGATGTAATTAAGTAACTTATGACTAAATACGAGCAAATTGGTGGTGGAATCAAGGGGTAAAGCTATAGTTGAATCGTGAATTGTGTTCGTGGCATCGAGGTAAGTGTTTGGTCTAACCTTAGCTTGAGGGATTAGGAGTTGTGTCTTATTTGCTACATGTTAATTGTGGAGTACGACGTATAGGCATGGTGACGAGTATCTATACGTTGGTGTCAAGCATGCCCATGAGTCTTGTATTATAATTGTTATGACTCCGTTATGGTTTATTGCGCTTCATATGTTATTATCACCATTGTTCCCTCGTCGGGATGTTTGTTTGAAATTAATGATCCCTTGCCGGATGTTTGTTTTGATAGTATTGTTCCTTTGCCGGGATGTTTGTTTTGATATTATTGTTCCCTTGCCGGGATGTTGTTGAAATATCATTGTTCTCTTGCCGAGAAGTTGTTATATTGCTCTTGTTCCCTTGCCGGGATTCCTTGTGATTATTGTTGGCTTGTAAAAGGGAGCGGGTGGTACGCCTACCACAAGATATAATGAAAAGGGAGCGGGTGGTACGCCTACCACAAGATATAATGAAATGGGAGCGGGTGGTACGCCTACCACAAGATATAATGAAATGGAAGCGGGTGGTACGCCAACCATAAGATATAATGTAATTGGAGCGGGTGGTATGCCTACCACAAGATATAATAAAATGGGAGCGGGAGGTACGCCTACCACAAGATATAATGAAATGGGAGCGGGTGGTACGCCAACCATAAGATGTAATGAAATGGGAGCGGGTGGTACACCTACCACAAGATATAATGAAATAGGAGCGGGTGGTACGTCTACCACGAGATAAATGAAACGGGAGCATGTGGCACGCCTGCCACGAGATACAGGAAATGGGATCGGGTTGCACGCCTGCAACAAGATGTGAAAAGAAAGTGAAATCTGCCTTTTTTCCTTATTCTTGTTAGTGGTTGATTTTGATTCCTTTATGATTCTCTTGATATTCTGTTTTACTTGTTAGTCCCCGAAGCATGTTTCCCTCTCCTATATTTAATTGTTTATTTCTTTTCCGTAGTATATATTTGAACTGCACAGGTTTATTTGGTAGTCTGGTCCTAGCCTCGTCACTACTTCTCCGAGGTTAGGCTAGGCACTTACCAGCACATGGGGTCGGTTGTGCTAATACTACACTCTGCACTCTTTTGTGCAGACCCTAGTGTTGTTGACTTTGGACCGCAGTGAGATTGTTGATTCTTGATCATCAGGCGACCCGAGGTACTCCTGCAGGCGTCCGCAGGCCTTGGTATCTCCTTCTATCTACTATTCATGTTTGTTTCTTGCATTTCTAGAGACAGTGTTGTATTTATTCCTTTCAGATCCTTTTTTGTAGTATTCTTAGACCGTATGTGAAACGCTGATACCAGTTCTGGGTAGTCGAAACTCAAACAGTTGTATTAGATATTCATATTGAGATAGCTTATTGTTTCTTTCTTCCGCTCGTGTTAAATTTCATTATTTAAATGTTATTATTTCGAAATTGTTAATGAATATAAAATGGGTAAAAAGGTAAATTGTGCAATTAATTGGCTTGACTAGCTCGTACTAGTAGGCGCCATCATGACTCCCGAGGGTGGGAATCTGGGTCGTGACAATAGGCGAGTAAGAACTCGTCAGATTCTTATGAGCAATATTAACTCTGTCAACCAATAAGCTAGATAAATTAGTCAGTCAATTCAATTGAAGAATACAATAGGATTGTTAGATAGCCCATAACCCTAGATAGTTTTCATTACATTGATATCATAAAAATCTACTCTTCTTTTGTTCAGAGTTCATTATTTATTTCCTTTTTATTTTAATTAGATTAGAATCAAATATTTGTAGGTTTAATTCTTGTTTAGATAATTAGGATAGTCTAATTTAGTTAATAGTTAATCACAAGTCCTCATGGGTTCGACATCCGACTTTTAGTCACTTTATTACTTGACGACCGCGTATACTTGCGTGTGTATTTGGCCGCAACAAATTTTTGGCGACACTGTCGGGAACTTAGAAATTGACTATTTTTCTGGATTAGACTTTTATTTTTATAACAATTTGATTTTTCTCTTAGCGTGTTCCTAGTTCTCTCAACATGACATCTGGAGATGAGATATCCGGAGATAAGGTTATTGATGAAGACGCTTGGTTGACGGAAGAATTTTATGGCCCGTCTTTTTGGGCTTGTCATGACCTTAACTCTGGGAGGTCTGAATTTGAATATGGGAGTAAGGGTTGGTATTGGGACAGATATTCTCGATTAGGCGAATATGCGGAACGACGTTGTCTTCTAACAACGTTGGCGAATGATTTGTCTAAGGAGAGAGATGAACTTGCACATAAAATTCATAATTTGGCGTGGCTGTGCATAACTTGGATGCAGATTTGAGTGCAAAGGTTGATGCATGTAACGCCCAACAATTTAATGATGAGTTGTATGAAACTGAAAAAACTCTTCTAGACCAAATTGAGGAGCTAAAACGAGAATACCAAGCACTAGACCATATTTTTATAAGGATGTCCATGTTGAGAAGAGTGTTCTAGAGTCATGTGAGGAAATAGGTAATATTATATTTGAAGACTCTAGTGTGTGCACATATGAGGATATAAATAGTAATACAATTCTAAAATTAGGGCGTGTTGGTCCTCATTCTAAACATTTTTCGATATTGTGTTTGGATGATGGCATGGAAATTGAGTCATCTGAACCTTTGGAGGAGTCAATGGAAGAGGAACAAGCTGTTTACATTCTTGGATTTGTCGGGCTAGAAAGAAAAAATTACATTCCTCATATAATGGCTCAGAAGTGTAGAGTCAAAAATTTGTTACTTGGCCTATTTATTTTTGTATCCCCGCCAAAGGAGCATAGCCGCAGACTGGATGACATGTTAGGGGTACAATTTATAAGTTCGAGGTGGAGGCTGAAAGTGGTTCAAGTCGTGCCTCGACGTTAAATTAGGCGCTTGTTGGGAGGCAACCCAACTTTACTGCTTTCTTTTAGTTTTGATTTTTTTTGCCTTAATGTATTATTTTTGTAGTGTTGTTTTTTTTAGGATTTTGAGTATATGGAGCAAAGTCATTGGAAG
This sequence comes from Nicotiana sylvestris, assembly GCF_000393655.2. Classification (NCBI taxonomy): domain Eukaryota; kingdom Viridiplantae; phylum Streptophyta; class Magnoliopsida; order Solanales; family Solanaceae; genus Nicotiana; species Nicotiana sylvestris. The sequence continues at coordinate 11,565,635 of NC_091060.1, forward strand.
AGTGCAAAAGCAAGTTAGATGGTTAGAACTAAGTGTGGGGTACCAACACAAAGGACCATGCCTGGGATAAGCCTGAGTACCCCGTGAGCCGCTATTACTTCGGCCTTTGGCCTTTCGGGGAGTTTCTTTTCCACCCTTGTTATTTTTGCTTTATTTGTGCATTGGGGACACTGCACTCTTTTAAGTGTGGGGTGGAAGATTCTTTGTTCTTTGTATGGTATTATATTAGTATATTGTTAGTTTCTTATCTTTTTATTATTAGGTAACTTCTTATTTTTAATAACATAGTTAGTAGAATTAATGGTGTAATATGGTAATAGTAGTTTTAGTAGCTTAATTAAAAAAAATTAAAAAAACAAAAAAATCGAAAATTAAAAAAAAATAGACTTTTCCCGACGATGGATCTCCTAGACAGTTTTCTTGAGGGATTAAATTCTAACAAAAAACACAAAAAATTAAGAAAATAGAAAAAGTCAAAGTACGTCTTTTAATTTCTTTAGGTAGTAATAATCCCCCGTGATTTTTCTTTGTGCCTCGGCTCTTTTTCATGGGATGTAGTTTGAACCGGGTAGTAGTACATTTTTTTATTTTTAGAGTAGATTAGAAATTAGGGAATAAATGGAGGAAGAAAGATGAGATTCTTATGTGCCTTGACTTGTTTGATAATAGCATATTTAGACTTTGGCATATGTAACATCTTCCCTATGGTTTGAAATTATTGACGATGCCTTTATATACTGGATAGCATATTTTGTGGCGCCTATGTCTCGTTTACTTGACTTATGTTCACTTTGTGCTTAATGCTTAATATCTTGTGCCTCCATGAATACTTGCATTTGTTGAGAGTCGGAATGGGACTGTACTTAGTGAGTCATGTGCCATGTATGGTGAGATTTTTGTGTGGTCCATGTCATTGTACTTGTATCTAGAACTTGCCTAGTATGTGAGTTGAAGCGAACTTTTAGGTGATGCTCGATTTGAAAAATGATTTTAGGCTTTCTTTGATCTTTTTGAGCTTAATTGCTTACCATGAATAAAATATATCCCTAGTTAACCCTTTTGAGCCTATATACTTTTATTAGGCACCCACATTACAAGCCTATACCCTTTTTATTCTTAATTAATGTTCTTTTGATCCTTTTACCTCTTAAAGCACTTTAATTGTGAGATGAGTGCTGAAGAAGTAAGAAGGGACTAAATGTGGGGTGGCTTTTGAGTGGAACCAATGAAAGAAAAAAGGTGCACTTGTTTTGTAAAAGAATACACCACTAGTAAAAATTGCAAAAGAGAAAAAAAATATAGATGAATAAATTATTATCTTGTTCTTGCTAGTGGGGTATAAATTAAAGTATAGCTTAAAGAAAGAGGGAATAATTTTGGGAGTGATCTTGTTTGTGAAATTGAATTAGATTGAAGATTTGTGCTTAAAGTTTATTATTTGATGTGTTAACGTGCTTAGGAGGATGAACCACTAATACTAAATATATTCTACCCGTCCCTTAGCCCACATTACAACCATATAAAGTCCTAATTGATTTTAGATCGAGTGAGCCTACATTAGTGGAGATTTATATTATGGGCAAACCTATGGTGCCGATTGCATGCATGTGACTTCTTTGTGAGAGGAGAGATTTCTTTTATATATAAGTGAATCCTTAAACTATATTTGGGTCGGATATGTGGACTCTCTTTGCTTTTGTTGTGAGGGCATATGGCTTCATGAGGGATGGTTATATTATTAGACTTCTCTACGATGTTGAGTGTTCAAGCCATGAGTGCATTGTGACATTGAGTCGGTTTTTGAGGCTAGGATTGTTATGAGTATATTGTCTTTGTTTGAATATTTTTGAAGTTTGGCATAAAAAAAAAGGAAAGTGTATGTGACTGCATATGTTAGAGCTTAATTGTTGCAAACAACCATGGTCATAGGTGTAGTGTGCTTTGAATGATAAGAGCTTAATTTTGTTGTGTCCACTATATATAGTTATGATTTGTTCGAAGACGAACAAAGGTTTAAGTTTGGGGTGGTGATACTGGGCATATTTCTATATGTTTTGATATTACTTTACCCATATTTTAACTGCTTTTTGTTGCTATTTGGTGTTAAAAATGCCCAACATGGTTTAATTTTTGGCTCTATGACTAATTGAGTTATGTATAATGATTTAGAGTGTTTGGAGAGCAAAAATATGAAGAAATGATGCTCCAACTAGAGGAGAAGAGGGTGGATGCGTCGCATCCAACCTTGGAAAGAAGGTTACTTGGTGAACCCTTAGCAGTGAAGTCGGCCCATAGCATCCACCCTAGCATACGAAGCTGAGAAGCGGGGGATGAGGTGGATGCAAAGCATCCACCCCAGCATCAATCTCTGAAGCTGAGTCGGACTAGGAATAGGAGAACTTTGGCCCACGACTTCTGTACGCAATATATAAGCCAAAACACCTCTTTTAGGTCATGGAACACACCTTTTGAAAGGAATTCGACCTAGGGAGAGCATAGAGCCATTGTGGAGGTCGGGTTTCATCTTTTCTTTTGCCAAACTTAGAATTTTTCATATTTCTTTGTATGATTTGTTGTTTTGCTCCATGTCTATGTGGAGCTAAACTTCACGTTCTAGGGTTGTGGTTCTTTCATGACTATCGTTATTCGGATATTAATTTTGATTTTTTAGTTTATCATATTGGTTTATTTATTCAATCCTTCTCTTAATTATTTAATTACTTGATCACCAATTGAACCTGGGCATTGGGGAACGAATTCGCGGTTAGGATAGACATATACCTAATTGTCTTGCTTGGTTGATTTATAGGAATTATAAATGTGTTCTTGTTGATTCTAACTCCATAGACATATAGGCGTTAGGTTAGCTTGAATATGAGAGTAAGAACTTGATAGATTCTTATGAGCAATATTAACCCTGTCAACCAATAAGCTAGATAAATTAGTCAGACAATTCAATTGAAGAATACAATAGGATTGTTAGATAGCCCAAAACCCTAGATCGTTTTCATTACATTGATATTTATAAAAATTTGCTCTTCTTTTGTTCAGAGTTCATTATTTGTTTTCTTTTTATTTTAATAATATTAGAATCAAATATTTATAGGTTTAATTCTTGTTTAGATAATTAGGATAGTCTAATTTAGTTAATAGTTAATCACAAGTCCTCGTGGGTTCGACATCCGACTTTTAGTCACTTTATTACTTGATGACCGTGTATACCTGCGTGTGCGTTTGGCCGCAACAACTGCTGTCGACAAACCAGTAGCGAAATCCCCCTTGAACACGTTTATCTCTGGTGGATGCTCGATAACTGCTGATTTCAAGGTTGAAAAACCTCCCTCCATACCCGGCCGGTGTGAGATGGTCTCGAGATACGTATGCTCGATCACCGGAGAAGTCCTCCCCACGGTAAAGAAGGATTACAATTGGGTTGTCAAGCACGTGGTGGTTCTCGGATATCACCACCCACGTCGAGGGATACTTAAGTGTTTACACTTATCCCTTTACGTTGGTGGTGCAGCTGTAGCTAGGGTCCCGAATGCAATCCCTCGACTCAAAGAGTGGGTCGAGGGAATCGTGTTATACCGGCCATATTCTGAGTGCACATGGCCAGAAATTTCGAAGGTACGGTGGGAGACTCGTTCTCATGGTGAGATTCCTTTGCCGAGTGAGTAATACTTGGGTTTCTTTTGTATCGCTAAGTTCTTACTTGTTTTGTTTCCCTTTGTAGGTTTATCCAAGGACGTCACACTGATGCCTCCATCCGGTGATGAGGATTGCCCTGCTGAGTCCCCTGCTCCGAGATAGGGTAATAAGAAGAAAAGGAAAAGGGCTCTGAATTCTCTGATCTCGGAAAAGAAGAAACCTAGAAGGCCAAAGAAAGCACCAGCGCCCGAGCGCCATCATAGAACTCTCTCCATCGACTGAGGGACGAATCCAAAAAAGAAGAAGAAGAAGCCTCTGAATTGGTAGCCCGCGTGTGGTCATAGCTCAAGGGACAAAGGGCCTCCGAACCAAAGAGACGTGAGGCCGATCTGCCTCAAGCCATGGAGGCCGACGAGGAGGCCATGGTCGACGCTAACAAAGATGTCATGGCCGAGGCCTCCCGGGATATGAGTAATGCCTAGAAGGATGTACTCGGTGTGATAGACATCACCGAGTCGCCTTCGTTCACTGAGTTTATGTACAATGAGGCTCAGATACTGAAAGAATCCCCCAACAAGGGGGGCCACAAAGCGGACGACCCCTTCCGTGACTTTTTTGATGCCGTGGATTCTACCGCTAAGGAGGACGTCACCGAATTGGGTTACTTAGAGGTGCCGAGGAAGATTCTATCTTCGAGAACAAGCGAGCCTTACTCAATCCTGAAAGTAATCAACTAGTTCCCACCTTAGAATGTGGATCCTGACTGGAAGAGATCGATCGTCATTTCCACTCCGGAAGATGCCTGGGTCCTCTCTGCCCCCGTAGGGGTGGCTATCTACCTTCGGTGTCTGATGACCGAAGAAGATCAATCCAAGATGAATGAGGTAGACACACCCTACCTGTTCAACGAAGTACAACAGGCGCTAAATCGGGTAACTTCAGATACCTCTTGATGACCTTTGATTTTTACTTAGACTAACTTATAGATAATACTAACATTTTACTTTGTGTCTGTAGGCCTCGGTGGTACATCATGAGACTTTTCTCCGATATCGGGATGAGCTAAACCAACTTGAGGCCATGGTTCGAGGGCTTACTAAGAAGAGATATACTTATAAACTTCTCAACGAGCAACGTGAAGGGGAGGCTAAGAGCCTCTGGGCTAAGCTAGAGGTAGGTCGGAAGGAGCATGTCGAACTGGTGGAAAAGTTAAAAGTCTTTAAGGTTAGTGACGATGAGCTAGACTTGGTGACTAACGCTCCGAACCCGCAGGTCCAACAGAATCTTGATCGGATCGACCAACTTCGGGCAGAAATGTACGTGGTAAAGGCCGAGGCCGAAGAATGAAAAAGCAAAATTAACCGCTTGGCCTCAGAAAGGAAAATGCCCGGGCACAATTGGCTTCGGCTGAGGTCCAGCTTTGGGTGGCGAAGGAAAAGGCTGTAGTGCAGGCCAAAAAGATTGAGGAGCTTCAGTCTCAGTTAAGTTCGGTCGTCTTTGATCGAGAAACTCTGGCCAAGGAGCGTGAAACGGCCAAGTCGGTAGTCGTGGTGGTTAAAGTTGATGCTGACGAGATGGTGGCCCAATATATGGCTAATTCCATGGCGTCCCAGGATCGAGCGAAGGATATCATCGAGCACGCGAAGCGGCAATCCTTAAAGGAGACTCTCGAGGAAATTCATGCTCGGGGTTTTGACTTATCAGGTGAAATTTAGAGTGCCAAGGAGCTCGAAGCCAAGGCCAAGAAGTTGGCTTATCCCAAAGATGATAAAGATTCCGAGGGTTTGAGCAGATTCGAGGGTGGAGGAGACCCCGAAGGTGATAAGGCGGCCCCCGACGAAGACTAGGCCACTTAGGCGTTTTACAGATATTTTTGTATTTCTGCCTTTTGTATTGCCTTTCTTTTTTGTTGAGGCCGTTTGGCCTTTGTGAAAATATGCATCGAGTTCGTTTGGCCCTTGTAAAAAAAATCATTTGACATGTATATAAGGCTTTTTTCCTTCAGCAATTTCTGAGTTTTTCCTTTGCTTTATTATTTATATTTACAAAGATTGAAATGCCTTAGCATGAAATAGTTAGGTTATGTTCAAAGGTTCGAACGTGTTTTGCCTACAATATTAGTTTGTTTAAGGTATCGTGCGGGTTCGGTATGACCGGAAATTTTCCCCAAAAGTACTTATAATTGTTTAGATTATAGTGTTCCGAGGGTAGCCTTTAGAACTGGTTAAGAAATTTTGAAGGCCTTGTTTGTTGTTATGGCTCTCGGACGTCTTCGAGCCATTTTAATATGGTTGTAGCCTATTTAGTTCGGGTTTTGCCCAGTGGCTTGTTATCCCGAGTTATCGGGGCTTGCCTAAGATAACAGTCCCCGAGTGGGGATGGTCGTAGCCTTTAAAGTTCGGACGTTGCCTAATAGGTCTTGTGTCCCTGGGCTTTGATAGCCCGGGATGTCCGAGTTTATCTTTGGACGATAGTCCCCGAGTGAGAGTGATTGTTTGAACTCGGATTATAGTAGCCCTTGGGCTCGATACCCTTTGAGGATCGGATGAAGGAAATTCCTTAAGAAATGAAAAATGATAATTTTTAAGGGACAAGATATTTATCAACAAGGTAGAGACTTCTTTTTATTCTTGTGCGTAATAGTTACACATGTGTACAAGCTTTATTCCAGGGCTCGACCAGTATATGCGGGCACGGTTCATTTGACAGTTTGACCCTTATAGTAAATCCTATCGATCGAGCTGAGACCGTTCAGTCACAAAGTCTCTGTCCTTGCTAAAGTCGTTATCTGAGGGTAATGCCCCCTTAGTGTCCAAGGTTGATCATAAAGAAGCCTCAGATACTTTTGATGTGATCTTTGACACCGATTCATGATTGGCCTTCGATTCCAATTTAGCACGATCCACTGTTGCCTCGTTAAAAACCTTGCCGGAACACCTATTTGGGACAAAATCGATTCAAGGGAAAAAGAGTGCAATGCTTGCTTTCGGGCCTAAAAATTGTACTATTCCTTGTTGGTTACCTGCAAGTGTTAGTTCAAAAATAAGTAAAAAAGAATGAATTGGGTCGTACTCTAGCAGTATTATCGCTTCAAGTGAGTTATGTTCCAGTTGTTCGGTAAGTTGCTCGCCGTTCACTATTCCAAGTTTGCACGATCCCTTACCAGTGATTTCAATAATTTGATAAGGTCCTTCCAGTTGGGTCCCAACTTCCCTTCATTCGGGTTTCGGGTGCATAGTGTGACCTTCCTTAACACCGAGTCTTCGATATTGAAATGTTGAAGGTTGGCTCTTCGATTGTAATACATCTTGATTCGCTGCTTTTGGGCGACCAATCGGATAAGGGTAGCTTCACGCCTTTCATCTAATAGCTCCAGGCTGGTACTCATGTCCTCGTGGTTTGATTCATTAGTTGCATATCATACTGTGACACTTGGTTCCCCGACTTCGACCGGTATTAGAGCTTCAGCACCATAAACTACTGAGAATGAGGGGGGCCCGGTACCAGACTTTGAGGTCATATGGTATGCCCATAGGACTTTGGGCATGATTTCCTTTCATTTTCCTTTGTCGTCGGTTAACCTCTTTTTGAGGATTTGGAGTATGGTTTTGTTGTTCGATCCTACTTGTCCATTCCCACTAGGGTGATAGGGTATTGATAGTATCCTTTTGATCTTATGGTATTCGAGAAACTTGTTTACTTTGCTGCCGATGAATTATTTCTTGTTGTTGCACACGATCTTGGTCGACATTCTGAACCGGCATATGATGTGGTCCCAAATGAAATTGATTACTTCCTTCTCCCTGACCTTCTCGTATGCCTGGGCTTCCACCCACTTAGAAAAATAGTCATTCATAGGGTGCCCATGGAAGGGGGCTAACGATGTCCATTCCCCACTTCATGAACAGCAATAGCAACAAAATCAAATGCAGCAGCTCCCTAAGTTGATGTATCATAGGAGCATGTATTTGAAATTTATCACATTTTCGTATGAACTCCTTCGCGTCCTTTTCCATATTGATCCAGTAGTAGCCGGCTCTAATTATTTTACAAACCAATGATTCGGCACCTGAATAATTTTCGCAGGTGCGCTCGTGAACTTTCCTCAAAACGTATTAGGTATCTCCTGGTCCTAGACATATCGCTAGTGGACCATTGAATGTTCTTCTGAATAGGGTTCTGTGTTCGGACAAGCTAAATCGGGCTACCTTCGTACGCAGGGCCCTTGATTCTTTTGGATCCGAGGGAAGTTTTTCGGTTTTCAGATATTCTATATATTTGTTTCTCCTATCCCAAGTCAGGCTTGTGGAGTTTATCTCGGCGTGACCCTCTTCCACTACCGATCTCATGAGTCGTACGATTGCCCCCGAGTTGAGCTCATTATCTTCGACCGACGATCCTAAGTTAGCAAGGGCATAGGCCTCAATGTTTTGATCTCGAGGTATGTGTTGCAAAGTCCACTCCTTGAATCGATGTAATATTACCTACAACTTATCCAGGTACCTTTGCATCCGTTCTTCTCTGACCTCGATGTCCCATTAACTTGGTTCACCACGAGGAGGGAATCGCACTTAGCTTCGATCACCTCTGCCCCCAAGCTTTTGGCTAGTTCAAGACCTGAAATTATTGCCTCATATTTTGCCTCGTTGTTAGTCAATTTCACAGTCCTAATAGATTGTCTAACTACATTGTCTATTGGTGGCTTCAGTATGATGCCTAAGTACAGACCCTTTTGCATTCGAGGCGTCGTCCGTAAAGAGGGTCTATATCCTCGAAGACGTCCCCAAATTTACCAATAACTCTCATTCGACCTTGGATATTAGGGCTAGCGTAAAGTCTGCCAAAATTTGAGATTTAATGGAGGTCCTAGGTCGATATTTAATATTATACCAGCTAATCTCCACGGCCCATTTGTCCAATCGTCCAAAGATCTCGGGTTTATGCATTATATTTTGCAATGGGTAAATAGTCACAACACATATAGGATGACACTGAAAATGTGGTCTCAGCTTCATGGAGGTGCTTAGCAAAGTGAGCGCCAATTTTTCTAGGTGAGGGTATCTAGTTTCGGCCTCACCTAGAGTCCAGCTAATATAGTAAATTGAAAATTGTGTACCTTGTTCTTCCCGGACCAGGACTCCAATTACCGTTATCTTCGATACTGCCAAGTACAGGTATTGTTGTTCATTTGACTTCGACGTGTGAAGCAGCGGTGGGCTTGATAGATACCGTTTGAGATCCTCCAAGGCCCGTTGGCACTCCGGAGTTCATGAAACATTATTCTTCTTTTTCAATAGTGAGAAGAATTAGTGGCTCTTATCGTAGGACCACGAGATGAATCGCCCTAGGGCAGCTATGCGTCCGGTTATTCTTTGCACGATATTCACATTTTCCACAACTATGATATCTTTGATGGCTTTGATCTTGTCGGTGTTGATCTTGATTCGTCGGTTGGATACCATAAATCCGAGGAATTTACCTGATCCGACTCCAAACACACATTTCTTCGGGTTCAGCTTCATATTATACTTGTTCAATATGCTAAAGGTTTCCTACAAATATTTTAAATGTTCGCAAGGACTTAACCAATATATCGTCAATGTAAACCTCCATTGATTTTCCTATTTATTCCTCGAACTTCTAGTTTACTAGGCGTTGATAAGTAGCACCGACGTTTTTTAATCAGAATGGCATCACGTTATAGCAGTATGTGCCGTACTTAGTGATGAAGGAGGTTTTTTCCTGATCATCCAGTTTCATCCGTATTTGGTTGTACCTAGAGTAGGCATCCTTTTGCCCAACATCCTTCCTCAGTTTTGGCATCGATCATGTTGGGCAAAGGGAAGGAGTCCTTGGGACATGCCTTATTCAAATCCTTATAGTCTACAAACATTCTTAATTTATTCCCCCTTTTAGGGACTACCACTATGCTTGCTAACCAATCCGGGTATTTAACCTCCCGAATGGACCCTATTTTAAGGAATTTAGATACCTCGTCCTTGATAAAATCATGTTTGACCTCGGACCGGGGTCTCCTCTTCTTCTTGACCGAGTGGAATTTTGGGTCCAGGCTTAGCTTGTAAGTGGTTATCGGGATCCCTATCATATCAAGGTGGGACGAAGCGAAACAATATATGTTAGCTATAAGTTATTGAGTAAGTTTTTTCCTGAGCTCGGGACTTAACCCCGTGCCCAGGTATACCTTTCGATCGGGTAGATGCTCGATCAATATGACCTATTCCCGCTCCTCGACCGTCGATTTAGTGGCGTCGGAATCATCGGGGGCTATAAAAGTCCTTGGAACCCCGTAGTCATCGTCTTCATCAGTCCCCTATTTCTCTGGTTGGATCAGGGCTGGTGTCGGTAATTGCTATTTATCTTCTTTGTGGCCGAACTTGGCCCCTTTGTCATTGTAAGTGTGGATATCGGAATTGCCTCTTTGACTCCAAACATTTCCTTTATGGCTGGCTGCTCTTCGTAGATTGTTTTAATCCCTCCCGGTGTTGGGAATTTTAACACTTTGAATAAAGTCGAGGGCACTGCCCTCATGTTGTAGATCCATGGCCTCCCAAACAGGGCGTTGTACCTCATGTCTCCTTCGATCACATAAAACTTGGTTCCCTGGATGGTCCCGGTGGCATTCACTGGTAATGTTATCTCTCCCTTAGTGGTTTCATATGCCATGTTGAATTTGTTTAGAACTCTTACTGCAGGCACAATTTGATCTTGTAGGCCGAGTTATTCTATGACCCTCGATCGGATGATGTTGGTCGAGCTACCTGGATCAATTAATACACGCTTAACTTGAGATTTATTTATTAGTACAGATATTACCAATGCATCGTTCTGGGGCTACACGATCTCTTCTGTGTCCTCGCCGTTGAAAGACAAGGTTCCTTCTGGTATGTAATCTCGAGTACATTTTTCCCTTGTGATGGATACCCTAGTGCACTTCAACATCGGCCCTTGAGGGACATCGACCCCACCGATGATCATGTTATGACGAGTTGAGGTTCTTTTTGTTCAGTATGTTCATTAGAATCCCTAGTCCTTAATTGATTCTTGGCTCGGTCACTCAGGAATTCTCGAAGGTGCCCATTGTTGAATAGTCGGGATACTTCCTCTCTCAACTATCGACAATCCTTCTTTCTGTGGCCGTGAGTACCATAATTTGCACATCTGGTTAGGATCCCTTTGGGATGGATCAGATTGTAGAGGTCGAGGCTATTTGGTGTCTTTGATACGTCTGATAGCTGATACAATGGCGGTAGCATCGACGTTAAAGTTATATTCCGATAACCTCAGTGCTTCATTAGGCCCGATAGGCCTGTTGAAACCGTTCTTGCTCATGACTCCCCGATTGCTCTAACCTCGATCACTTCTCATTTCACTTCGCATAGAATTCCGTCCGGATCCACTTCTTCTTTGATCTCCATTATAGGGCTGATACCGATCCCTATTTGACCTTGTTTCATGGTCAATATCTCTCTTGACTCCATGAACGGTTCTGATGGGATAAACGGACCCCGAAAGGGGCCCAAGTTGATCATCTTCAGCTTTGATTTTTGATTGATACCAGTTATGCACGTCGGCCCAAATAATAGCCGGATATTCTATCAAATTTTGCTTCAACTGTTGTGAAGCCACCGAACTTCGAACATTGAGTCCCTAGGTGAAAGATTGAACGGCCCAGTAATCAGCGACCGGTGGCAAGTCCATCCATCCATTTAAAACCGGGACACGAACTCTCTGAGCATCTCATTATCCTTCTGTCTTACTTTGAAAAGGTACGATTTCCTGGTCTCGACCTTAATAGCCACGGCATGTGCTTTCACGAAAGAGTCTGCAAGCATAGCAAATAAGTCAATAGAATTAGGTTGTAAGTTGTGATACCATATCATATCTCCCTTTGACAAGGTCTCTTCGAATTTCTTCAACAAGACAGACTCAATCTCGTCATCCTCCAAGTCGTTCTCTTTGATGGCACATATGTAGGAGGTAACATGCTCGTTTGGGTTGGTCATTCCGTTGTACTTAGGAATCTCGGGCATGCGAATTTTTTTAGGGATCGGATTTGGAGCCGCACTCGGAGGGAAAGGTTTTTGTACGAACTTCTTGGAATCCATAACTTTCAGTATCGACAGCGCTCCCGAGATTTTGTCGACCCTAGAATTGTATGTTTTTACCTTTTTGTCATTTGCTTTGATTTTCTTGTCCCCTGATTCTATCCGTTTTGTCAGCTCCTCGAGCATTTTTATGATCTCGGGGATAGTCCCCGACTCGTTTCCATTCGACCTCTCTGCAACCAGTTCGTTCCTGTGGGTGACTACCCGGGATAGATCGGGTTCAATTCTACTCGGTGCGCAGCTTTGGTTCTGTAACTGAGCTATCACCGCTTGTTGAGCCCGTAACATTTCGAAGATCATCCGTAAGTTGATCCCATCTCCTCCATTGTTTTGAGTATTTTGTGTTGCCGATCGGGCTCCACCATGGATGTTATTCTCGGGGTTGGTAGCAGATTTGTGTCGATAGCCACATGCGAGTTAGCGTCTGACGGGTCCGTGACTGGAATTCCGATTGTATCAACGGGCAATACCTCGTTACCAAGAGCTATGTTGTTATTTTCACCATGATGACCGAACTCATTGTCAACAGGTAGGGGTGTTAATTGTGAGTTTGACATTTTGAGCTTTAACATGAAATTAGAGGCACTTCAAAGAACAAGTGTAAAGTAGTGTGTGTTATGGAAATTTGTATCAAATAACCACTGTTATCCTTAGCCCCATGGTGGGTGCCAAACTGTTTACCCTCAAAATCGGATAACAATTGAATTTTTAAGTGGTTTAAGGATATGCAGATTAAATTGACACAAAGAGATAAATTAAATTGCAATTGAAATAAATAATGATAAAGTAAATTCAAACCATACGAATTGAATAGTTATAGCCTTGGGGGATGAGCCACCCTTGAATAGGATGCACTTCGATCAGTATCAAGACATAATTGAATAAGAGCTTAAAGAGAAAATAACAGTATATTGCTTCTGAGTGCGTATTACATTGTGTTTTACAAGTGTTCAGACCCTCTTTTATATAGTAGGAGAATTAGGTACAACTCTATAAAAGGTAAAAATCCCCTAATTAACTGATTGTTGATCTCACGTCGACATATGCCCAGATCTCCGCCATGATATTCGGTTGGTTACGGATATCACGGCCTTCTATTGGCCGAGCTTGACTACCTAAAAACGTTCTTAGAAGTTAATCAAGGCCAAGACTGATCCCGAATCATGTCCCCGATATCCTCGAGTGAGGGTGTTATGGTCCGGACTCACAATTGATGAGATCCCTACCTCGGTCTAGGCCACCGATTATCATATCTCGAGCTTGGTCTATCATGTCGGAGACCAACATATACTATGAGACCGGTTTTACCTGTATACAACTTTGGTTTTCTTAATTTCCTTTTGTTGTTGTTACTGCTTGTGGCCTATGCTTCTTTTATCTACTCTCTAGCCGAGGGTTTATCGAAAATAGCTTCTATGTACTCCTTGGGTATGGGTAAGGTTTTGCGTACACATTATCCTTCCCAAATCCCATTTGTGGAAATTTACTGGAGTTTTTTTTTGTTTTTGTTGTTGTACACAGAGTTTAAGAAAGAAATGATAATATTTGAATCTTGTCGTTTTAAATATACCCTATTATTAACTATAAAATTGTCAATAAGAATAAAATGAGAAATTTAAAGGTAAAATATTTTCAAATATAGAAACTTTTCATTCATTTTAGTACAAACATTTCATTCATGTAGCTAATTGACTGCTTGAAGTTCATATTCACAAGGAACAAAAAGGTATAACAATGAAGATAAGAACTAATCTGTGAGATTCAACAATGCTTTTGCGATTCCGCTTAATAAAAAGGAATGAAATAATAACATTTTTGTCCCTCAATTATTGATAAGTTTTATATTTGTCCTTGTGAATGTGATATATACTAGGCACACATTAATTAAGACATGTTTTTTGGTCCATTTATATAGATAATATGTTAACTTTGGACCTTTTAAACCTATATTATCCTCACACATGGAGTAATAATACAAATTTAATATAACACGCGAATAATTAAATGATATAATGATTAATAATTTCTTAAATTTGTTAAGAGTCACAAGTAGAGGTGTCAAAAGTGCATATTTGGTAAACTAACGGTCAAATATACTTATTATGATATTTCAAGGACTAAAATCAGAACTTATTAATACCTTAGGGACTAATTAAGATGCAAATTTTCCGAAAGGAATTAATTAATATGAGATGGTGGCAATATTATCTTCGGGGATTAGGGATCAAGATTAACAACTTATTTAATATAATGTTAACGATCTTATGGGTATGCTAATTTATCGGCAAAGTTGCATTCAACTTACTAGGTTTAAAATCTACTTATAGATTAGAACTACGCTTAATTCTTGAATACTTAGGAACATACACGAATTTATGATTTTGAGTCATTGAGCTTGAACTGAGTGTGTTTTATCGTAATTTTTCTTTTAGTATCGGTCAATTATGTATACAGTTCGAGCTGAATGTAATAACTAATAAGTTCAACGAATAACAACGGTGAATTGCTTAGATGGTCAGCACCCCCACCCCCACCCTATAATTTAAGGATTGTGGGTTCGAGTCACCAAAGGAGCATAGCCACAAAAAAGGGGATCAAATGGGAATCAAAAAAAAAATAAGTTCAACGAATAGCTTGTATTATCGCCTCACAAGAAACTTACAACGCTATTCACACCATATGAGAGAATTATTCAAGGCAAATAGCAATATTAGTAAGAATGTATTTCAAGGATTCAAGCTAAGCAACTGAAAAACCTTTTCCTGAAGACGAAGTTGTTGTAGTTTTTGAGTTATTTAGGTTGAGTTCTTGAGATATTGCTTAGTGAGAAGTGTAATCTTAGCTAAACAAATCGAAAGAGTTTGTTTGGCGTGCTAGGCTACCATCAATGCAGCTCTTTTTATTGCCTTCCCAAAATTAAAAACAACTGGCACTTGGGCTCAACAATGTAAAACCATTGAACAACTCAAACCAGTGGTAGTATGGAGACAGGTATCTTGGCAAAAGCCTGTGGCAAGAAGGTTTAAGCTTAACACAGATGAAAGTTTTCTAGGCAACAATTCAAGAGCAGGCATCGGAGGAGTTATCAGGAATGAACTAGGTGATTTGGTTATGGCATTTTCAATTCCTATCCAATGCAACAATAACAACCAAGCAGAGGCACAAGCAGCCAAATATGGGGTGGACTAGTGCTTTCAAAATGGAATACGTGCTTTCGATTTGGAATTAGACTCTCTGATTGTGACGAATATGCTAAAAAATGAAGATACCAACAATCTCAAGCTTAGAAAGATAATCAGAGACATCACCTCGACAGTCAGTAGGGCAGAGGTACACTTCACCCATTGCTTTAGAGAAGCAAATCAAGTGGCGGATTCTTTAGCTAAGTTAGCCTCGTCTAGTGGAAACGATACCTTCTGCTGCTCTTTTCAACAACTTCTGAAAGAGGTGAAGAGACATTTTCAGCTTGACAAATGGCAACTTCCTAGAATTAGAAGAAAATACGACAAAAGTAATTTCTTAATAAGTTAAATTCATAGTTGGTTATGGAAGAGTTATATAGGCTCTCTCTTCCAACTTTTTTGAAGATCGCATCTGTCATGTTTCTTTTGGAGGTTAAGGTCCATGTCCCCCTCTTTTTTGTAATTTTTGCATGTGAATAGACATGATAGGGGTCGAGCCTAACCCCGCAACACCAGCGGCACTAGCCTTGGTGATGGCTTAATTTTTTTTTTAAAAAGGCTAGAGTTTATAGTCTTGAAAGGGGCACTCTAATTCGGTTGATTGTAGACCCAATTCTGGCATTTATGGTGGTGGACATACTCTCTAAGGGTTAAAGTACTAGAAATAATCCATTTGGTTATTGAGTTGCAACCTAAAAATGTTAGTGAAGTTTTGAGGCAAATTTTACAAAGGTAACTCGTTATTTTGACTCCCTTGAGTAAGAAGGTTCTTCACGTAAAACTGCTTGTGCACTTTATATTTTGCACTTGACTTTCAGTTTGTGTCAGATTAATTGAGCCAAAAAACCAAATATATACTTTGAAACGCGAAAATCGGATCCGACACAATTCATCCCCTTTGTGTTTAGGTGCATTTTAAAATAACAAGATCCAATAAGTAATTACATAAAATAGGAAGACATAATACATAACTTCCTAAGAAAATATATGCATGTGAGTTGGACATGCCCGACTTAATTCAATTGTGATGCAAGTACATGCCGTTGTGATATGTATCATAAATTGATGAATCTAAAATATGATAAAGAGGACATTCTTTTTAACATTTATTATGCAAATAACTATGAGGTTAACAAAAAACAAACATCTTTGTAATGGAGTAAAGGACGCTTAGCATGACAATGACTGATATATTTGACTACTGCATTGGCTTTTTTATCCATAGCCGACAAAAACATGTTTGTGTTTATCTAAAGAAGGCTATGCGTTAATGATTCGTATCAAATATGTAACACAGTCGTCAGTCAATACAGTGAAGAACTGATCTGCAGTTTTGAGCGTAAAAAACAATCCAAACTTTCACATAAGGAACTTAACTTCATAAAGAAAATTTTAAAATGAGAACTAAGTGTGGACAAATGATCTGGAGCAGAGGCGGATCCAGACTTTGAAATTTATGGGTTCCTATAACGATTTCAAGTTAGCATCTGGGTTCATAATCAAATATTTATAGCTATTTAATGAATTTTTTGAACCCGCACGTTGGCCTCTAGATCTGTAAATGATCTGGAGTAGAGTCAGAATCACAACAAGAGGAACTATATATAAATTTTATGTCAGAAGCCAGGAGCAAGTTTAACATTTTTGACGCTCAAGGACTAAAATTATCACAAGCAGACACGAACAAAGGATGTAGAGTTACTGAGTTCAGGCTTAACTAGATCTTATTATATGCACGTATTTTAAGTTTCTTTATAGCGAAAAATGATAGTAAAACCATATATAAGAAGTCCATAGAAAAGTCCAGAAACATTAGACAAAAGCAACAAATCTTTCCATTGTAGCCTTTTCTCTAGTTATATCTAAAAGCTTTTTTGGATGGGTGTTACACGTCGTTTTATGTATTGTATTGTGTTGTATTGTATTGTGTCGTTTTATGAATACACGTTTGGATAGATTGTAAATTTACTGTTGTTAAATAATATTTTGTTGTTTCGTTTGACTACTTTGTACTGTACTTAACTGATAAGTTTACTAAAAGGATAAAGCATCTGATTAAGGGTTACTTACCATCCAACCTCAATCTTTGGTGCAACATAATTCGCAATTGAGAGTAGTAGGCGCACAAACAAAACGGAAGTTGTATTTCAAGTGACATGGAAATGGACCTGCCTTGTACAAAATCTGAAGGCTCCATTTGCCAGAGGCCCCCAAAAATGAGTCATTATCAAGTATCAATTTACCGTAGCAAATTATGGCAAAAGATGTTCAAAGAGACACATTTCTACTCTCTAGCACAAGACATCGTTTTTCATTTCAATACTGCACTACAAGATGTGAAGATGAAGGGGAGCCTTGGCGTAACTGATAAAGTTGTTGTCATGTGATCAGGAGGTTACGGGTTCGAGCCGTGATTTCAGCTACTTGCAGAAATGCGTAAATCAACAGATATATATATATATATATTAGTCCCTCCAATATTTATTTTTATTTTACAAAATTCTACTTCATTCTCTTCTTGTTCAGCATTCTGAGTCCATTACTAGTACTAGCTGTTTCAGTTTTTTAAACCCTAAAACATGGCAAAACAAAATAAAGATAAAGGTCAATAAATAACGTGATTCTGATTATATATAATGTGCTATAACCAAAGTTGAAAATAACAAACGGTTAGAGGAAACATAATCACGTCCTTTTTTTAACCCTTCTTGAAATAATCTAAATAGGGTAAATAATCAAACATTTAATGGAATTACAAAAAATACTTTTACCTCTTTCAAATTCAAACTAATTTGTAGAAGCATATCAGCCATCGATCTGGATATATACTAAAGAAAATAGATAAATTAGCCATTCATTGCTGCTGCAGCATCATCAAGATTCTCATATTAAATTAAGGAGCCATAGGGAGCAAGAAAATTTAATTTTTTTCTCCCACAATTGAACTCCATAAAATATACTATATGTGAATCTTGAAGATGCTGCATCTGCAAAAACTGACTGGGATCTTGTAATCTTTATCAATCTTCTAAAACCCTAAAACAATATACACTGAAATAAAGGAAGTTTTTAAGGATAAAGGGAAAAGAAAATATGATCTTTAAAGCTTTAAATTATGCACAACGAAGAAGATTCGTCCACTTTACTTTTGAAAGAGAAGAGAAAACTGTAAACTGTAGAAAACGAGAGAAAGAGAAGGAGGAGAGATTGTAGTATTGAACTTGATGATGATAAATGGAGTCTAACGAGGGTTCTATAAATAGTTATGAGTTGGATAGTGACCAAGTGAGAAAAAAAATAAAGGAATAAGAAGAAAGATTTAACTTATATGAGTATTCACTATAATAAAACTTTAGTACTAGTAGTATTAGTTTTGTGCACTAACGGAGTTAAAAAGAAGGATGGCACGGTGCATTAAGCTTCTGATATGTGCGGGATTCAAGAAACAAACGGCTGGACGCAGCCTTGACTTGAACCCGCGACCACTGACGAATTTAAAAGTTTTGTGTAATTCTCTATACACACATTAATTGGTATCCTTAAAAAGATAGAAAGCAATATTCTATATTAAAACAAAATATATTGATCGTATAAAAAATGATTATAAAACTCATACATTTTTAGTCAATACAATTTAGCATGTTATAAAATGTTTATTTTTATTATTAAAAAATTACTAATTTCACTTATTAAATGACTTGATACTGTAAATTCTTTTACATTTCAGTATATATAGAAGTTAATCTAAAGGAATCAATAATAGGAGCAAGGGTTTTTAACTTTGGAAAATGGTCATATATGTCCCTCTACTTTCAAATATTATTTATATTTGTCTTCCGTTATACTATCCGACTTTATATACCCTTGTCGTTAGACTTTTAAACAAAAATGCCCCATTGTCTAACAGACCTGTTAGACAGAGGGACATTTTTGTTTAAAAATCTAATGGCAAGGGTATATAGAGTCGGATAGTATAAAGGAGGGCAAATACAAACAATATTTGAAAGTAGAGGGACATAGATGACCCTTTTCCGTTTTAACTTACTCGCATCCGCCAATTACATCAGTCCAGCGATCAATACATGGCACATTTTTCACATACATTATTATTACTAATGTTACAACCCATATCCACATGTGTTAGTTCATGCCATATATTAGTTAACATAAATCCAAGAAGGAATTATCTTTGAGATGATAAGAAGTCAATCCTATTGGTCTTAAGTGATACAAGAGTGTATAAGGGTGATTAACCAATATTAGAAGTTAAACGAATCAAGGATGTTGTAACTCGTATTTTCAGGTAATCTAGCGGTGCTTAATACACTCAAGAGGTCATTTATTAAGGTATTTTAATCATATAATATCTGTATCATAAGTCTTGAAGTCAAACGAGTTATGAAACAAAAGTCGACAAAAGTTGTCGCAACTTAGGTTCATAATTTTACTTTAAACATTAGGTCAAATGTTTCTAATCTTTTCTCATAATTTACAAGGAATTACGGGGTGATCTACCCACCAAATTAAATATCTATGAGTCTAGTTTCCAACGCATTAAACCGTTCATCGATACGATCTCGGAGTAGAGAGATATTCGCGTTTTCGCGAGACTGCGCCAAACACCTCTCTATGGGGCCCACTAAGTCGGTTTAAGATATTTGGACCTATATAGGATGACTACAACCCGTTTTAAGTCATTTCTTTTCACTATTTTCAGACCTTAGAACCCTAGGAACATCCTCTCAAGGTTCTCTCAAGATTCAAGACCCAAAAAAAGGGCAAACAACACAAATCAAGTGTCGGGAATTCCGTGGCGCTAGTAAGTCTCTTGTTCTTCTTGTTGTTGCTCATTTTTGTGTCGTTCCAACTCGTGTGGGAGGTTGTTTTAAAGGGTATATGTTCTGTAAATACTCCCTAATGTTCTTAATATTAATCCTAGGTGATTTCAAGCCTTCTAAAGTGATTCTAGTGCCGAAAAACACTAATTGATCGCTAGTTTCATTTTTTTGTTGTTGTGGCAGCATTGGAGGGATATTTCTTGGAAATTTAAGGTCAAATTGGAGTTGTTCTTTCTGTATAAAGGTAAGGAACCTCTTACTCTATATGTATTTAAGATTATCCAAGTTGCGGCTAAGCCATTGAAGCTAGAACTTGTGAGATATATATCGAAAGGTTTGGTAGTAGTGTTATTGTTTTGTGGACTGTTTTGCGTTGTTGTTGGGCTGCGTATTTTACTACTATCTTGTGGAGTTTTGGAGGAGGAAGGGTGTGGAGAAACACCATATATATGTAGGTTTATGGGCTGATAGTTATTCGTAACATTTCCAGGTTGTTTGACACGACTACGGTGGTCGTCGTATGTATGGAGTGATTAGGCTGTGTGTGGACTATTTCGGGAGGCTCAATATGTTTATTATTGATGATGTTTGGGCTGTTTGGTGATTGTTTTGAATGGTGTGAGGTCATATATATAGGGGAGGTGCTGTCCGTTTCATCGTAAAATAGGTTGTGGTCGATACATAATAGTTATGACGCTTAAATGATAACGATAGTATCGTTTCTCTTATTGTAGACTAAGGAGTTTTGACAATTGCATAGCTTGAGATTGGGGAAGTATATACAAGGTATGTGAGGCTATCCCTTTCCTTCTTTTGCACGACTCCGATTGCACATAATGTAATGAACGATCTTCCAAGATACTCTACTCTTAGAAGCTAGCAGTACTTACATTGTTTTCCCTCTTATGGAACGATTGATGTTAATGTTGCTTCTCTTAGTCTTATGTTATCAATGTTGTTGGTACTTCCTGATTCTTATAAGGTTCATAGTGAAGAGTTAGTCCTAATAACGTGTACAGAGGATACCGACCTTACGTCACTCCGAAAGGTTTAGAATGTGATTCCATGAGTCGAGCATGCATTATATATATGTATCTATTTTACTCTACCGAGCCACGCTATAGTTGGCCGGGTACGGCACCTATTGTGCAACCACTGATCAGTTGGGTTTTACCGAGCTCCACGTGGCCGGGTACGATTCTACCGAGCCTATTATGGCCGGGTACGATATGATGATGATGATGCCCACAGAGGCGAATGCTTTAAAGGTTTATGTATTTATACATATGTATCATGCATTTCATGTAAGTAGCCCTCAGAGGTACTAAGATGTTACAGGTTGTATATTCTCTATCCTTGCTTACATTACTGATCGCATTTATGGTTCCTTGCCTTACATACTCAGTACTTTATTCGTACTGACGTCCTTTTATTTGTGGACGCTGCATGTCGTGCTGCAGGTCCTGATAGATAGGCAGGTGCAGCTCCCCCACCACAGTAGACTGTCCAGTTCAGCGGTGATTGGCGAGATCCCTTCTCCGGACTTGCCTTGGTCTTGGTATGCAATTTTTGTTATAGACATTATGGGTATGTCGGGGCCCTGTTCCGGCTATGTTGCAACACTTATGTTCTTTTAGAGGCTCATAGACAGGTGTCGGCTCATGTATAGTTTGGTATGCCTTGTCGGCTAGTTTTTGTTGTATAGTCTTTCATAGTAGCGTGGTAGCTCATACCTTATATGTAGTTTCTTGATTGTCTGGTCATCCCCTGCTATGTATGTTCATGCCGTCATATTTTATTGCTGGTTGTCCATGATCTAGGTCTACCATTTATATTAATCTCGTCAGCCCTAAAAGATAATAATGAAGGTTAGATGAAATGTGCGTTGGTGCTCGGCAAGTGTGGTCGGGTGCTAGTCATGGCCCTTCAGTTTGGGTCGTGACAACTAAATTATAGTTAATTAATACATATTTTTATCACTTAACCATATTAATTAATATAATTTGGAGTAAAAATATCAGGTGCAGGTAAGTTTTTACAGTCAAATCTCTCTATAACAACTTCATTTGTTTTAAGATTTTTTTGGTTATTATAGCGAAGTGTTATTATACAAAATATATATAATAACATAGCGTGAAAATTGGTTTTAAAGGAAATTTGACTTTTATAAAGAATACTTATTATATAGCGATGTTGTTACAGAGAGGTCTGACTCTAGTGCGATATAATAGGATTGGTAGGTGCCCGAAAGATGTGTAAAGGAGTGAGAGATTTAAGGAGAAGTTTTAAGGTGTACAAATACAGTTAGCCATCGCAATCCTAAGGTACCAAAAATTGCCAAAAACTGTATATTCTTACTGAGTCAGCGCAATTTCCACATAATAAATGCAACTTAATATAGAAAATGATAAGTTACCAAGTAAAGGTGACGTTTAGGTTTAGAGAATATGTTGCGTCCTGTAGAAGATTTTTTCAAAATTGACATCCATATTAATGGGAATAGACGTGTGAACTTTTTCCAAAGTTTTTATGGTTTGCTTGTGTTGATCCCTCTTTTGCCTTTACTGGTTCACACTTAAGTTTTTCTTTCTATAAATATTTCTACTTTATAGTTAATTTAATTTGTGATAGCAGGTCAATAATTTTCTTTATTATCATTGTATCAATGATTTTATCCAGTGATAGCAGGTTACTTAGTTATGATCAAGAGATATTGTGGATAGTAATTATTTTTTTCTACAGTACCAAGAAATATCGCACGTTAGTTACCATTATACCATATTACCAATCAAATCTTATCAAGAGATTTACATGTAATTAATAAATAAATAATCTCATTGTGTAAATATTCTTTTCCGTCATTAAAATTCAACCTTACATCGTTCTTAATGAAGTTTATATGTCAAGTTTAATTTTTTTTGGTTTGAATAATTAATTCAAATAGTCGTCCACCTAATTTCTTAAATTAAAAATAGCGGTAAGTTATAGCGGTAAGTACAAAAGGAATATTAACGAGGTGTTAGGATTATAATGCATTTCTGACAACGTATTAGTTTTACGAGCAAAGTTGGGTTGATGGTTAATTTTGAGTGTAGTTTGACGTAAAGTATATACTACTTTATAGTGTTTAATAGATTTATCTTCTATAGTGTTAAATTTTTTAATACTGTCAATTTAGTATGTAACTTGTCCTCTCTAATTTTCAATTTACTAATTCCTTTTGTTTTATGGACCAGTAAATTAAATAAAATTTTAAGTAATCTGATTGTGTAAAGATTCTTTGCACGTATAGCTAATGACTTAGCGTATAGAAATTAATCTCTTTTTTTATTTTCTTTTGGGTGGTGAATCATTCACGCTTCTGACGTCAAATATTGAGGCAATGACTCCATATATATAGATTAATCCTGGATGTGCATTTAAGCATTAATGATGGTTGACAGTTGACACCAAATAAGCCATTTTAGAGGAATCTTACAAAAATGTTCCAAAAAAATCTCAACTTACCAATCTCTAGTAATTAATTATAAATTTATCAAAATTAGTTAGGCACATATAAAAATTGAAAACCCAAAGAAATAAGGTTCTTTCTCTCCAAAAAACAAAAATCCCAATGAAATAAGGTTCTTTCTCTTCAATAATCATACACAAATATCTCCTTCCATATTTTCAAACGTGATTAGCAACATTAGATGCAAGACGGAAATGAAATTTCATGGATGAGATGGCAAATGAAGTGATGAAATACAATACAATATATATATATATATATATATAAGATTCCAAAAATCTAAGTAAAAAAAGACTTTTTCAATGGGTATGTTTGGGATTCATTAAAAACATATAGATGAGTTAGTATACAAAATTTAAGGAAGATTGGAGGTAATTTAAACTGATTTGGTATCAAAATTCGTAGTTAAAAAAATTCTTTTGCGACAATGTATCAAACATGTGTCACGCATGTATCTCACACGCAGGTATACATGGATATATATGTGATACACATTTGATACATATGTAATACATAAGTAATACACAATGTGATACACCTATCATTTTTATCATGTTCATCTTCTACTTCGAATTTTCAATTCAAACCATCTCAAAACTCCACCAAATCATCCCAACACTGAGATTCAAGCTCCTTAAGATGTACCCAATATATTCTAATAACACCCACTCAAAAGAAATTTGACATTTTTTGACTACAAATAGCTAATTGGCTAATATTAGTAAGTAATATTTTATGAATTGACTAGTTTTTGTAATAAGCTACTTATAAATGGACATAATTAGTATTTTCTCCATTTTAGAACGTGTTACTCTAGGATCTCTTTTTTCTTCTCCTGTTTCTCACTTGATGTATCCGTTTTGAGGTCCGATTAATACAAGTTTTTACCCAAAAATTTATTTTTAGGAGTAAAGTGTCAAAGGCGTATCTAGGAGTTTACGAATATGGGTGCACCATTATATTAATTAAAATGGACAAGGGAGTTAGAGATTTGTTTATATGAAAAGAACTACTCACTATATGGGGATCAAACCCTGACTTGACGGACAAAAGTGGCACTTATACTATTAGTGCGCCAGATTAGTCAATTGAGTATGGGTGACCACAAATATTTTTAAATACATAGTCTTCAAATTTAGTACTACATCATTTTTGGAGCTCGAACGCGAAAACTTTTGTCTTTCTCATTAGTCTAGGATCTCAACAACACATGATGCTGATTGGACTCACTATTGTATGGTAGTTCATGTTAAATGCGAATGGCTTTATCTTACCTTAATTTCTGCAAAGTTTAGAATCAAATGTTAATGTACAAGAACGTAAAACAAGTATTCCACAAGCACATGCAACTGTGTACTCAATTGATAAAGCCAATGCATAGGTTGGATTGTCGGAAATGTCAAAGGTTTTCAACTTACCAAACTGAATGACAGATTAAATCAACAAAAGTCTTAAAGGAAATGATGTTGCCAGGATATAGGAAGTGACTACATATTGAGGACAATGCACCATCAATCCCACAATTTCATCGTACTATTGTTGTTTTCTTAAAGCCTTTAACTATTGCTCTAGTAGAGTTAGGTCCATGTCCAACACCCTTTTTTTTTAACTTATCGGAGGTGAAGTCAATTTTTATTAAAAATGAATCAAATTATAAAGAAGCAAATACACAAAGAAATTAAGGGATTTAACATACTATATATATATATATATATATATATATATATATATATATATATTAATTGTCTACACAGTGTAAAATTCTGGTAAAGTGACTTCGCTAGTTCGTAGACACATTGGGGCCCTGACTAGTTAGAATTAGCTCAACGTAAAGACTATTAAACGGGAAACAATCCATATATGAATTATTTTTTATTTAAGAGCTCAAACCCAAAATCTTTAATTAAGAATCGAGGAATACTAGTCATTTCACCATAATCATAGATGGTATGTACAAGTAACACCTTTCACTTCCTGAAGTTTTGACCAATTTAAAGTTTTAAGCTTACGAGAATGAACTACGAAGTATCATGATATTTAGTCTAAAGTATGTATATTTATATGTATATCGCTTCGCATTTTACTCGTATTTCGTAGATTTTGAAGGTGAAATGTAATAATTTGTCAGGGTATTTTTATGTGCAGTAATCATCCGGAGGCAATATACGGTGAAGATGCGAGATTGGAGCCAAAAAGGAACAAAATTGGAAAATAGCCACTTTGTAGTGCCACAGGAAGCATGTGGCGCTACCTGTGGTGCAGAAGTCAGAAACTAAAAAATCCCGGCGCCAGGGATAGCGCCTCACGCTACCCTAGACGCTGGTGACGGGAAATCTCTTCTAGTTCGTCTGGGACAAGGTTATTTCGGTCCAAGACCCCTTCTTCCCCCTCCCCCACCCCCAACGCGTATAAAAGCAAGACTAAGCCTATTTGAGGGAGGAGACGCTACTTTGAGGGAAAAATACACACGAGGAACATTTGGGAGCAAGGATATCTCAGTTTTCTTCATCTTTCGTAGTATTCTCAATTATTCAACACTTGTGAATTTGTTTTGATATTATCATGAGTGACTAAAACCCATAGTTCTGGGGTTGTGATTTAGCCATGAATATTGTTATTTAAAGTTGACTTAACCTTGATTACAATTTACTAATATATGGTTGTTTCTTCAATTCTATGATTAATTACGTAATTGTCTGGCCAACAGTTAGGTTCTATTTACTATTTATGCTATGCTCGGGAAAGTTACATCTAGATTACAGAACAATTGAAGGGAGCATGAACTTAACTCTGAGTGGGGGCATATTTGTGATTAGAATAGGAATATATTTAGTCACCATGCTTAATTAAATATTGTAATCTTAATGTATTCTTAATAGATTGATTCCATAGGAATATAGGCGTTAATCTATTTTGAAGAGGCGAGTAGTACTTCGAGAGAATAGTATGAGAGCAATTGTTCGATTAATTAGCAATCATGAGTGAATTGTATGAAAGGGAGCGTTAATTAGAACACAATAGGATTGGTGAATCGATCACAACCCTTGAATATTTAATTTGTTTCTACTGAATACACAATAACTATTTCGCTGCTTGAAAAATTAGTTATTTGTTAGAATTATTACTTAGTATAATCACGTTTTTGAACTCTGAATGACTTGACTGAATAATACTCTTGGTGAAACTATTCGGTAACTAATACAAGTCTTTATGGGTTCGATACTCGATTTATCACTTTATTACTTGTACAATCACGTATACTTGCGTACGTTTAGGAGCAACAAGTTTTTGATTGGTTAGAATGCATGTATATTAGACATAAATATAATTATTTAAGATTTTAAGTGCGCATCTAACATTGGATGGAGATGCTTTCAATTATATGTGGTCTTTTATTTTTAGTTAACTAAGAACTTGCTGAATAACAAATCGGACGAGGATCGTTAAAAGTTAAAACCATTACCCATAAAAGTAATTTTTTTTAAAAACTTATTGATTTTACGCGTAGAAAATATTTTTTTATATATTTAATACTGACCTTTTGAGTTAAAATTAGTCCATGTACTGAGTGTGGATAAATATTTTTTATTTGATCTGCAAAACAAATACTAAGACTATTCAGTGCGTAGACTCCTTCACAAGTCACATCCATATTTTTTCCAATTGTCATTATTTCCAAGCTACATTTCAATTGTCCTGTACGCATAATTTTTTTTTAATTTAACTTTCAATGAGACATTTTATCCTCATATCTGTAAACTAATTTACAGATTTTTTTTTTTTTTTTTTTTTGTGCAGTCCATTGAGTCCTTTTCCAGAGAATGCCCACTTTCAGGCCCAAATTATAATTGCCATAACCAAAGTGAAAGAGTCCTTAAAGCCATTGTTTCAAAGCCCAAGCTTACGAGACCATTCAGACTGAAACATTTTGCTCGGGAAACTATCAGCTATGTCCATTTATAAGTACCTTATTATAAAAATTCGTCAATTCAAAAAATATTACTAATATTAGCCGTATGTTATCAATATTAGCCAATTAGCTATTTATAGCCAAAAAAAGGTCAGATTTTGATTTCTTTTGAGTGAGTGTTATTAGAATAGATTGGGTACATTTTAAGGAGTTAGAATCTCAGTTTTAGGATGATGTGGTAGAGTTTTGAGGTGGTTTGGATTAAAAATTTGAAGTAGAATATGAACATAAAAAAAAATATTAATCACACTGAATCATTTATCACACATGTATCATATTTGTATCAAATATGTATCACACATGTATTATATTTATATCAAATGTGTATCACATGTATATCCATGTATACCTATGTGTGTAATACATGTTTGA
Organism: Nicotiana sylvestris; assembly: GCF_000393655.2. Lineage (NCBI taxonomy): Eukaryota > Viridiplantae > Streptophyta > Magnoliopsida > Solanales > Solanaceae > Nicotiana > Nicotiana sylvestris. The sequence goes on from NC_091060.1 coordinate 11,593,282, forward strand.
TACATGTGTCGCAGAAGTATTTTTTGAACTCGATTCAAACTACGAATTTTAATACCAAATCAGTCCAAATCACCTCCAATCTTCCTCACAATTTGTATATTGAATCATCTATATGTTTTTCATGAATTTCAACCATATCCATTGAAAAAAGGTCCTTTTTTGCTTAGATTTTTGAAATCTTGTATATATATATTTTCTTAATATTTTTATCACCTTGTTTGTTACCTTATCCATGAATTTTCTTTCCGTCTTACATCTAATGTTGTTGATCACGCTTAAAAATATGGAAGAAGATCTTTACGTGTGATTCTTGAAGAGAAAGAGCCTTTTTTATTTGAGTTTTTAATTGTTATATGTGTTTGGCTAGTTTTGGTAAGTCTATAATTAACTGCTAGAGGTTGCTAAGTTAGGACTTATTTAAGACACTAATGTAAGATTCCCTTTTGCTTATTAGTTCATTCCAAAAGGATGAGGCAAGAAAACAAATTAAATTTAAACTCGCAATTCTGCCTTTATGAGAATCTTTTATAACTATACAAATGTCATAACACATTGAACAACACAAGTTTCACAAGTCCTATAACTATACAAATATTATAATATGTGTAAGACCATAAATTTTTTTAAAAAATATGTTTTAAAATTTCGTACTAAATCAAATTATAGTACACAAATTGGAACATAATAAATTTAAAAATTGGCAATGTAATATAAAAATGAACTATCAATGCTTGGATGTTAAAATAAGTTGGAGTTAACGAGCTACTAAATATAGAAAGAAATATTTTTTTTAAACAGATTAAAAAAAAAAGTAAGACACATAAATTAAAACAGGGGAGTAACAAATTTTCAGCAATTCAGGGCAAGTACTAGTGTCTAAACATAATCAACTTGCTTTTGAGGAGAAAACAGGTTTATTTTAAAGAAAAAATTAAAGCCAATGCCTAGACTTCTTAATTAATGGATAATGCTTAAACCTAAGACGAGCTGAAACATATAAAAATGCTATAAAGTTTGCTTTACAAAAAGTGTTAGTATTATGGAAACTCCACAAAATATAGCGCACTATCTACCTGTTTTCTCAAGTGAAATAGTGAGAAGACAATCGCCATTTCAGAGTATTTTATACTTCACCTATTAAAAAAATAGAGTAATTAAACCAAATAGCTAGCTAAAAAATTGGAGATTATTTGCAAATTAGAGTATAAAATCCTAAATATTTGCCAATTCGCTTAGACCTCATTTGTGCAATTTAAATAAGTCGAAAAGCTTTGACATTATTTATTACGTTCGAGCTGAAAGATACCATTGCTTCGCCTCTTTGTTGTCAAATTAGATCAAGACAAACAAGCACTATTATGTTAGCTGGAATAAATTAATTAAAAGCTTAAACATAAAACATTTAATGGTATATTAAAGGTAACTTGCATAATCACCATCAAAGGATACGGTAGAACGATAGGATCCTTCAAACCTTAACCAAAAATTTTGGTATAAGGCCTTAGAATGTATTAGTTATAGTACTTTACAGTCAATATTATTGAGTTACTTTACTATCTCTTGGGATCTTTACATAAATAGCCGGTCAGATTTATTATTTTTTTAGTCGATATACATAAATTATATATTGATTATACACAGTTGCATACTCATTACTCCATCTGTTCACTTTTAGTTATTCACTTTTGGTTTTGCACTCCCTTTAAGAAAAAATAAATAAAGTATATATTCACAATTTTACCCATAATAATGATAGCATTTTCAAAAGCTCTGGGGAATGAGTAATTAATGATAAGAGTAAAACAATAAAAAAAAGATTATTCTTCTCTTGATTTAGTATAGTAAATATATTTTTAGTATAGTGAACAGGTAAAAGTGAACAGAAAAAATACATATGATATATAGATTATACATATATTATAAATCTTTTCGCTATATTAGCTTAAGAGATCATGTAAGAAGACTATATATTATAGGGCTCATTTTATTTTTCAACTATCCCTAACCAATGAGGAGACCTGATGGGATAGGACATATGAGTTATAGGACATAATTGATATTTCACTTCTGCCCACAATATGGATATGCTTGAATGTCTCTTTCAGTTTTGAAGCAACACCATTATCTTCCAGAATGAATTAAAACTTATAGTAATATATTATTATAAAAATGCAAAATACAATCTAAAAATCATGTCATATCTTATGTAAAATGCTAACAACTCCAAAATTAACGGTAAACGTGCTCTACCTAACTTCTTCAATTACATCCCGGACGGATGCTGTACTCGGACAGGTTCATTCGAATTCAATATTTTCGACTCAAAATATAAATACATATGTAAAAGTTCATTAAAATTTTAACACATATTAAATCTAAACTCATAAATTTAATAGTATAATGAGTTTATAGCTGAGAACCTAAAGATCGAATCCGTCAAATTTAAATCCATCCGTCTCTACATACCCCTCCAACCACCCAACAGATTAGTAGTTGTTTAACAGTTCAACGTGCAAAATCAATCATACAACGAAAGATTAGGTATAGGTTTAGAGTTAATCTTGGTCAGATAAGGGGCTTAATTGCTTTACTTAGGTGAACACCCATAAAGAAATAACAATAATTCTAGTCAAATCCCCTAATATAAAACAGCTGCCGACAACAGTTTTGCTCCAATTACCACTGTTGAAGATAGAATAAAATACTTTAAAACTTGGAATTGTTCCCATTTATTCAGAAAAATGGCACAAACGTAACACATGGTTTCACGTTAGCACGCTATCAGCACCCATGGTTGATTAAAAAAAATATAGTATATCCTATGTCTTAGAAAAATGATTACATTCAGAATGCGAAGATCAACACATTTAATTCAGGTGTGAATTCAAATTTTGATTTCTACATTCACGTTTAAAAAAAAAAAAAAAAAAAGGCAAGTGTTAATGTTATGTGTAGGGACTAGGGGTGTTCATGGTTCGGTTTGGATCGATTTTTTCCTAAAAAGAAACCAAACTAAGTAAGTGGATTTTTCAAATATTGAAACCAAACCAAACCAATTAACTCAGCCTTTTATCGATTCGGTTTTTGCCGATTTTTATCGATTTTTCGGTTATTTATCGGGTTTTTTCTTAAATATGAGACACACTATCAAACACATATTCCGACGACTACATTTTCAATGTAACACTATCAAATCAATTGCTCTTTGAGAAATCTATCATTTACCAAGATATATTGATTTGAATCAAGTTAAGTACTCAATTAAAAATTGATTATTTTAACATGAAATAAATTTTTATACTTAGCAAAAAAAAAAATTATCAATCAAACTAGAATGTAAAGACAAAGAATTAGATTATTATAATAGCAAAGAACTAGACTAAAAATACAAATGACTAATATGTACCATACAAGTTTAGAAACTTTATATAAAAATATACTATCTATATAGGTGTAATAATAAATTTAAATAGCTACTTTTATAGTCGGTTTGGTTCGATTTTTTCGGTTATTTTTTAATTAAAACCAAAACCAAACCAAATTTGATCAATTTTTAAAATTCAAACCCAACCAAACCAAACATAAAAAGTATCGATTTTTTGGTTGATTTGGTTCATTTTTCAATTTGATTCGGTTTATCGGATTTTTGATTACACCCCTAGTAGGGACCAGACGACTCCGACCACATTACACGCAGGGACCACATGGATCAAACAATATTGGGTCTTATGTATAGAATTTTACCTTCTATTTCTACATTGCACGATTAAATATAATATTTACTAACTAGATAAGATTGCCACAAATCAAGAAAATTTTAAAATATTTCAAGAAATTATATTCCAAAAAAAAAATTGACTCGTCAAATAGTAAAAATGCAATCGTTTATAGGTAATTTTATCTTGACTTTCCAAATCATAATAATACCAATTTTTTGGGAGTGACAGGAAATAAATGAGAACTATCGCATCCCAACGCTGTTTTCCAATATGAAACTTCAATGGATCATAAGTTCAAATATTATAAGGTGAACGAGACTTCTGAATTCAAAAATCATTTTGACTTTGATAAAATGGCAGTTCAACCCCCGCTACGCTTCGAATACAAAACTCAAAAAGATTCCTAATAATAGACTCGTAACAACAACAACAACCACCCAGTATAATCCGGATCTGGGGAGGATAGTGTGTACGCAGACCTTAACCCTACCCTGGGGTAGAGAGGTTGTTTCCAAATAGACCCCCGACATCCTTCCCTCCAAGAACTACCCACCTTGCTCTTGGGGAGACTCGAATTCACAACCTCTTGGTTGGAAGTGGAGGTTGCTTGATAATAGACTCATAATTTATACAATTGGTTAGATTGCATTCCTAATCTCCACATAACTTGTTTAATTAACATGGTCAACAAACTCATTAAAGAAGGCATGATTTTAATAAGAGCATCTTTGTGCACAAGTCAATTAACAAGACTCAAACAAAGTACATCTGATCTAAGGCATAATAAACTCAGCACAGAGTTGACAAAATTCAGTATCAATATCAAATATTTCAAACTATGAATGAATCTTATCATACTTTTGGAAAGTAACTGTATCCGAATGCACAACAAGCATTTGATACTCGCCTAAATTAGTAGCGATACCACGAAAATTCTTCAAAATTTATAATTAACTGCTACAACTGATAGACAGGGTCAATCACAGATGTAAAATACAAATGAAGAAGTAGCTTTTCATGCCCTAAAACCAATTTAACTACCTATCGGCTCGCAATGTTTTACATGTCCTGGAAAAATAAGCAGTACCAGGGAAAAGTTATGTTACCGTGCTGTTTGTCAGTTCACTGTTACATTGACAATGAACGCCACGACTTATTGCAGTGGAGAAGGTAAGGCGGCACACTTCCAAGTTCTGCGTCTCACTTAGCCTCCTGCTGAGACAAATAAGTACCACGACACATAACCTTTGTCGTTGTAAACCAACAACAACTATGTCTCAGTCCCAAACAAATTGGAGTGGGGCACATAACCTTTGTCGTTGTAACAATTACATTACCCTACAATAAAGTCCAGGCAAAGGTGCACAATTAGTCTGCATATAGCAAGAACAAAATATTCACTTTCTATTGAAAACTATTACCTTTGCTCTTCAAAGGAGTCGGCACCATAAACCAGTTTACAATTGAGGGGCAGAGGCAAAGTCCGGCACAGGAACTTGCTCTGTCAGTTGTCACGAGTAAAAAAAAAAGGGAAGCCCGGTGCACTAAGCTTCTGCTATGCGCGGAGTTCGGGGAAGGGCCGGACCACAAGGGTCTATTATACGCAGTCTTACCCTGCATTGCTCTGTCACGAGTAATGGGGACAAATTTAATAAGCTGCCTTCCAAGTTGAAAGTGCATAAACAATACGACCTTTCCATCCCTGCAGTAGCCAATGACCGTCTACATCAATCACAAAATCCTTGTGATACGCCTTCACCCGCTCTTTTGCTGTACTCCTGATCTCCTCGTTCAAAGGAAGCTGCCTAAAACCAGCTCTTATATTTCGAACCTTCCATTGCTTGTATGTTTCTGGTCTCTCAATTCTCTCAGCAGCTTCGCACGCTACGACATTCATCACCTCCCGCCCAAATATTATCTTTTCAATCAGCATTCTCTCATGAATTTCACGGGGAATATTAGCTTCAAGCATATCAAATACTGATGAGTAGTGAAAAAGTGCCTCCCTGAATCGTGTGATAAAGAACGGGGCATTATAAGCACCGTTTACAATTCCCTGTATGAAAACATCAGGCTTCAACATCCGGATGAGATTCAATACAATATCTCTTGGACTATTTACAACCACAGTCTCATCAAGTAGATTCCTGAACCGATACAAGCAGTTTACTACAAGAACCTCGTCCTTCCGGATCTCAAGATCCTCCACTTTAATTGTCTCCCACTTCTTTGCTATAGCTTTAAACTCAAACGGAACATTGAAACTCTCGGCATAATTTGCTAACCTCTTTCCTGTTTCCTCAACTCTCTCTGCTGGCCGGAAACCAGGATTTGGAAAATCTATCCCCGTTATACGGAGCTTGGGTGGTCCACCCGGTCTAGAAGAGAGACGTTGTATGAAGCAAGGCCATTGGAAGCCGTACATAATACCGAAATCTATAATATGTACTGTTTTAGCCCTTTCAGCTACATTCATAATTGTCTTATTCGAGAAGAAGTTTGAGAGCTTTCTAAACGGGCAAGCAGCAAGAAATAGCTGGTAAGCTTTCAAGACATCAGCTGCCGACGTAGGCATGGAAATAAGGGCGGTATAAATCTGAGTACCGGAACCAGCCATGCGTGCCTCAAGACCATTGGCAACGTAATGGGCCAGCCTCTGCATCCCATCCCCCATAGAAGAAGAATTCTGCCTAATCTGCTTCAGAAACTCATTTGCTGTCCTTCGATCATCTGCAGCAACAGCTTGCGCACAAAGTGTCAAAATGGTTCTTAAGTCTACTGTATCTCTTTTACTCCCCTGCCTCTTTCCGCGGGACTTCCGACCATTAGATCCCTTCGGAAGGCCGTCCTCTGGAGTATTTTTACTGGATACAGTTTGCCAGGACTCACGAAGAGCAGATTCATTTTTCCCTCCACTGCATAGCAACACTCTATCGAACATTTCCGATCGAACAGTTGATTCAGAAAAAACTGCAGATTGCTTGTTACTTCTCTCCTCCATAGCATCGACATCATCATGATGAACGTTTTTCTTCCCTCTTGACCCTTCAGGAGATTGATGTTTCCCCCAATTCTCCACCTTCACCACTGCATTTTTTCCATATTCATTATCCTCCTTTCCCACTACATTAAACCTTACATCAAGGAGCAAACTATTACCCGTAGGAAGGAACTTACTTGCTTCCTCGACGCCTTTCTTAAACTGCATGATAGACTCACTATCACTAAATATGTCCGGTATCTGAATCGAGCTCACGGGCGAATCCAAATGTGCATCGGTGACAGTTCCGGAGCTGCTTGGCGAACTGTGGGACGACTGAGATGTCGAAGCAACAGCACCATCAACCGGAAAATGTTGAGCATGTGAAGAGTCACTATCACCACCAATATCAGGATTCCAATTTGGGCATAATAAGCCATCACTAACATCACTTATACAACTATAATAATTACTACTACTAGAATCCACATAATTACTACTACTAGAATCCACAGGGTACCGCCCATCGATCTGACCTAAATTGGGCATTTCCTGATTGTGGGACGGAGGATACTTCTTTCCGATAACTTCATAAAACGATCTTTCAGCAGCTTGAAGGGCTGCAGATTCTTGAAACATACAAGCCTTCTCTTCAATATTCTCTTCCATAAGCATTTGACTTATGTACGTAAGCACTACATCACTAAAATCATAATCCTCATGAGTGTTATAGACGGCCGATGGAACTAAAACATCAGGTTGAAATTGTGGTATGTTAACATGATTTCTTTGGACTAAAGTATGATCACTAACTCTGAGATTGTTAATTAAATTCAGATCCGGAAAAAATGACAAATCTTCATCCTTTAATTGAATTGCAGATGTTGCTTCATATAGCCCCTTATAGTTTTTATCCATGACCATCTACTCTGCAAAAATATCAAGACAAAATCTTTTCTAATTATAACAAATAATAAGATTTTTTTTCCAGAAAAAAATATGCTAGTACTAAATCTAAATCAATTGAAATCAAATTTGAAGCTACATCTACAGAAAATTTATTTGACAACATGTCTGAGTATAAAAATGGTTAAAATGGAAAGAAATACATTATAATATGACACCCTTTTGTTTATACTTGAAAAAAGAATCGATTTTTAGCAGAAAGCTGAAATCTTGATTGACAAAATCCCAAGAAAAATCAGAACTAATGTGCCAAATCAATAATTACATAGACTTTTATCCTTTAAAAACACGATAAATTAATCTTAAACTCAATACAAGTGTTTCTCTTAAAATTAAAAAAGAGTGAATTGGTGCAAGCATCATATGCAAATTAATTGCAACTTTGACAAGTAGTATATAAAGAAAGAAGAAGTACCTGTGATACTGAGAAATCCCAGAAAAATAGAGAGCAGAGAGAGAGAGAGGTTAAAAGTAGAATCAGAGCGGCGGTGCTGAAAACAAGTCTGCCACTTGCTTACATTGATAAGTATTTAAATACAGAATTGAGAGGTAGTGACGAGAGAGAGAAGATCTCAGCCGTTGAAATCACTAACCTGAAAGCTGGGTAGGGGGGGGGGGGTTAAGTAATTAGAGTTTCCTGGTAGCTTTTCTTGTAAGTGCCAAAAATAGCACGACCTATCCAGTTTTCGGATTGGTAATTAAAAAATAGTCAGTACTTGCAAAGTAATTAAAAAATAGTCATTATTTTGCTGCAACACGGAAAGTTCTAGCATAATATACTTGAGGTTAGTGCACATATGTATGAACTTCCAGCATATTATGCTGGAACTTCCAACATAATATACTGGAGATTGGAGCACCTGTGTATGAACTTCCAACATATTATGCTTGACTAGTATATTATGTTGGAACTCCAGTATATTATGCTAGAACTCCAGTATATTATGCTGGAAGTTCAGTATATTATACTGGAATATTTTTCGGCTTTTGAACAGTGCATTCGTTCACATTTATGTTTATATGAAAAGTAGCTAAATTTCGATTACTTTTGAAACTATAACTATTTTTCAATTACCACTTGTAAATCTGGCAGTTTTTGAATTTCACCCGAAATGATGGACTAACTGGTTTTTTAAAATTTAATGTATAAGTTATTATTATTGTTAAATTATAAATTAAGATGATTTTTTTTAATTAACTAAGATTTGGTAATAAGAGTATATAAAGACATGTGTTATGTATTTATTGGATTGAATTTTATAGTTTTAAACAATTTATGTCATTACTATTATAGATTATCATTAAAAATGAACTGAAAATGTTAGATTGAAAAAAAAAACTTACTAAATATAAAAGGTACCATTCTTTTTAAACGTATTAAAAAGGAAAGTACGACAAGTAAATTGAAGCGAAACTAGTACACATTAATTGTGTATTTTACGGTTATCATTGCATTTCAATTTATATCCAACCTAACTATAGGAGTATAAAGTTGTTGAGTCACACTATAAAAGTTTGGAGAGGGTGGTGGAAGTCAGGGTGATGAGAAGTCATAAAAGGTGTTCCTCGCCACAACTAGGTCGTCAATAGCGAACTCACAAAATTTTTGCACTCCTAATACAATAACTACTAAAGCAATCTTCCTCAACTACTAGAATAATCTTAAACTACTACTAGAGCAATCTTCCTCAACTATTAAAGTATTTTAAAATTCTACACTCAAATATAAACCAGTCCTATCCCCATATTTTGGAGGAAGAAACTATAAAAGACTTAGGCAGAAGAAGACATTTTATTATACAAAAGTTTGTACAAGAGAACTAGGATGGAAATTAGATTGGTTGAAAATTTATGGCTTGACATGAATGACTTCTCTTTGATGATATGAGAGACCCTTAAATAGTATTTGCATAGTATAGAACTTTGGGAACTTTATGGCAAGACATGGATAGACAACTTTATTGTTATATTTTTGAATTTTTATGGTAACTTTTGGTGAGTTAAAGTAGCTAAAAGGTGAAAGACTTATGCAGATTTTTTATTTTTTTCATAATAATTTCTTGTGGGCTAAAGTGGTGAAAAGGATAAAGAAAGTGTGTATTTCTTCAAATGGGTACTTACTTAGGGGGTTAAGAGGTGAAAATAATTTAAGACACTTGTGCAATTTTTTTCTATTTTTTTTTTTAAAAAGGGGGAATTATGGAAGGAAAATTGGCTAAAAAGTCTAGAAGACTTATGCAAATTATTTCCTAGCTCATGATTACTCATCATGCTTGTCTTTAACCCTTATAGCTTTGCTTTCAACTCTTATAAAATATATCTTTATATGCGGATGATTTTCTTCTATAATTCTTGTTCTTTTACCTTTCTTCTTCTGTGACGAAGTACTGATATCCCATTTAAATTGATCTTAGCAATTTTTACTAGATCAATATCATAGGGGTCTGGTGAGTCTTTGGGCATTTCCATGTATTCCTTAAGTGATGTCTTAAACTTTTGCCAATGAGGGTGAATGGAAGAATAATTCCAACTTCATTCCTCTCTCGGCCAAATTTCCTCCGGAAGGCACTTATTTTGCTGAAAAATGAGCCTTTGAGCTTCGGCATACGCCTTTTCCATGATTAGAATTGTGACTGGATAATGAAACCAAAAGAACATTATAGGCATTATCTTTATAGTTCTTTTGATCACACTGAATGGCCTGTGGAACATGAATATTTGATGCTACGAAAATAAAAATGATGAACCCAATAAATTTGAGGTTTGAACCACAACAAAAATATTTTTAGAAAAAGCTCAAGATTGTCAAAGTGCCGGAAATCATGGCACTTGAATTTCATGAGAATGTGGTATTGATGGCAGAGATACCAAAAGAACCATAAGAGCTCCTGTGAAAAATTCTTGGTATGCACTATGAACACCTGGCAAAATGAATATTATGTGGATTAGCACCAAAAGGTGCTAGTATGGAACCTTCATAGTTTCGAAAAACCTAGAGTTCATAAAAAATCTTCTGTCCTAATAAGTTGGACGGATCAAAAGGATCCAAAAATCAATTAACTCTAGCAGGTGATGTAATAATGAAGAACCTAGCTATGGCGCATGTGAGAACATGAACATTTGAAATGTTGATTTATTCTTCTTCATGTGCCTTTGTTGCAGAAACTATTTGAAATTTACCTAGTCTTGAAAAGAAATAGCAAGAAAATTAGCTTTCCTTTCAAGTGCTTGGCCTGAAACTTGTAGGGAGAAAACTACTGAGCTAATCCAAGAATTTGCGGATTAGAAATGAGTGTAGCATCTCAAAATAATTTAATAGATGAAAAGAATTGCTCTAGTAGATGGGGAAGATTACTCTAATAATTAAGAAAGACCGTTTTAGTAGTTGATAAAGATTGCTTTAGTAGCTGTCGTATTAGGATTGCAAAAGTTTTCCGAGTTCGATGTTGATGGCCTAGTTGTGGCTAGGGACGCCTTTGTGAGCCTCAAGCACCCCCCTTGTAGGAAGACTTCTGTGCGAATAATTCAGCCGCTGCTAAGGTGATCCAATCTCTACAAAGGTAATCCAATCTCTATTCTAGTAATTCAATATCTACTTTAATATTTTACCGATCTCTACGATTTTCGTTACTACACCCATTCCCTGTTGTTGTGAGGCGGGTGATAATTTTTTCTTAGGTCGGTTTTGATGGCTGAAAAAATTCTAGAATGTGCAGGTCCAGGCGTCTAGGCTCATGTAGGAGGCATAGGCTATATCACACGAAAATATAGGAATCGGATAAAATTCTAATTTTATGGACCTATAATGCCAAAAAATGAGTAATGGTAATGGCGAAGCAGTGACTATTGTTCTTTTGGTAGTTTTTGATGGGCCGACAAATTTTAGGGGGTCCGGGTCTAGGCACCAGGGCTCATACAGGAGGCACGGGCTATAGTACACAAAAATTTGGGAATCAGACGGAATTCCAGTTTTATGGCCGTAAAGCACCACAAAAAGAGTAACGCTCATGGAGAGACGGTGACAATTGTTCCTTAGGTCATTTTTTATGGGCCAAAAAGATTTTAGGCAGTCTAGGTCTGGACGCACGAGCCCATGTAGGAGGCGTGAGCTATAACACATGAAATTTTGGGACTCGGACGGAATTCCAAATTTATGGTCCTAAAATACAAAAAAAATGAGTAACGTTCATGGAGAGGCGGTGACCATTATTCCTTAGATCATTTTTAATGGGCCGGAAAAACTTTAGGTCATTAGGGTTCGGGCATAAGGGCCTATGCAGGAGGCGTGGGCAATAGCACACGAAAATCTAGGAAGCAGGCGAAATTTTAGTTTTTTGGCCCTAAAAGACCAATAAATAAGTAAAGGTCATGGTGAGGCGGTGATTATTGTTCCTTAGACCATTTTTTGATGGGCCGCAAAAATTCTAGGCGGTCCGAGTCTGGGCGCCCGGGCCTAATGGCCTATGCAGGAGGTTGGGCTATAACATACGAAAATCTGGGAATCGGGCGAAATTCTATTTTTATGGCCCTAAAATGCCAAAAATTGAGTAATGATCATGGCGAGGCGGTGACTATTATTCCTTCGGTTATTTTTAATAGGCCAAAAAAACTTTAGCCGTTCTGGGTACGGGCGCCCGAACCCATGTAGGGGGCTTGGGCTATCACACATAAAAATCTAGATATCGGGCGAAATTCCAATTTTATGACTCTAAAACGCCAAAAAATGAGTAACGACCAAGGCGAGGTGGTGCCTATTGTTAAGGTCGCTTTTGATGGGTAGGCAAAATTTTAGGCAGTACAAGCCCGGGCACCTGGGCCCATGTAGGAGGCGTGGGCTAGTACACGAAAATACAGGAGTCGAGCGGAATTCTAGTTTTATGGCTCTAAAATGCCAAAACAATGAGTAACGGTCATAGCGAGGCAGTGACTATTATTCCTTAGGTCATTTTTGATGGGCTGACAAAATTTTAGACTGTCCGAGATGCCCGAGCCCATACAAGATGCGTGGCTATAGAATACGAAAATCTAGGAATCGGGTAGAATTCTAATTTTATGGTCCTAAAACGCCAAAAAGCAAATAACGGTCTTACGAGGCGGTGACTATTGTTCCTTAGATCATTTTATGGGCTAAAAATTTTAGGCAATCCGGTTCGGGGTGCCCGAGCCCATATAGGAGGCGTAGCTATAGCATATAAAAATCTGGAAATCGGGCAAAATTTTAATTTTACGGCCCTAAAACGCGAAAAATCGATTAACGGTCATGGCGAGGCATTGACTATTATACTTTAGGTCCTTTTTTGATGGGCCTGCAAAATTTTAGGCGGTCCAGATTCGGGCGTCGGGGCTCATGCAGGCGGCATGAGCTATAGCATATGAAAACCGGACAATCGGGGAGAATTCCAATTTTATGGCCCTAAAACTCTAAAAATGATAACGGTTATGGAGAGGCGGTGACTATTGTTCCTTATGTTATTTTTATGGGCCGGTAAAATTTAGGTGGTGCGGGTCTAGGCGCTCGGGCCCATGCAGGAGGCATGGGCTATAACACATGTAAATCTAGGAGTCGGGTGGAATTTCAGATTTATGGCCCTAAAACGCCAAAAAATGATTAAAGGTCATGGCGAGGAGGTGACTATTATTCCTTAGGACGTTGTTGATAGGCCGAAAAAATTTTAGGCAGTCCGGGCAACCGGGCCCATGCAGGAGGCATAGGCAATAGAACCTGAAATTCTGGGAATCAGGCGGAATTCTAGTTTTATAGCCCTAAAACGCTAAAAATGAGCAATGGTCATGGCGAGGCGGTGAATATTGTTCCTTAGGTCGTTTTCTATGGTCTAGTAAAATTTTAGGCGGCCCGGGTTCGGTGCCTATGCCCATGCTTGAGGCATGGTCTATAGCACACGAAAATTTGGGAATAGGGCAGAATTCTAATTTTATGGTCTTAAAACGCCAAAAAACGAGTAATGGTCATGGAGAGGCAGCGACTATTGTTCCTTAGGTAGTTTTGATGGTCTAGTAAAATTTTAGGCGGCTGGGATCCGGGCACCCGGGGCCGTGTAGGAAACGTGGGCTATAGTACATGAAAATCTGGGAATCGGGAGAAATTCCAGTTTATGGCCCTAAGAGGCCAAAATATGAGTAACGATCATGGCGAGGCGGTGAATATCGTTCCTTAGGTTGTTTGATGGCCGACAAAATTTTAGGCGGTCAAACTCCGAACGCCCGGCCCCATGTAGGAGGCGAGGGCTATAGCATACAAAAATTTGAGAATCGGGCGAAATTTCAATTTTATGGCCCTAAGAGGCCAAAAAATGAGTAACGATCACGACAATGCGGTGAATATCGTTCCTTAGGTTATTTTTTATGGCCGGCTAAATTTTAGGCGGTCCAACTCCGGACACCCGGGCCCATGTAAGAGGCATGGGCTATAGCACACAAAAATCTAGAAATCGGGCGAAATTCCAATTTTATGGCCTTAAAATGTCCAAAAGCAACTAACGGTTATGGCAAGGTGGTGACTGTTATTCCTTAGATCATTTTTGATAGGCCAACAAAACTTTAGGTAGTCCGGTCCAGGGGCTTGGGTCCATACAGGAGGCATGGGGCATGGGTTATGTAACACAAATCTTTGGGAATCAGGAAGAATTCTAGTTTTATGACCCTAAAATTCTAAATGACGAGTAACAGTCATGCCAAAGTGGCGACTATTGTTCCTTTGGTTGTTTTTGAAGGGCCGGTAAAATTTTAGGATGTCTGGCTCCAGACACCAAGCCTATGCAGGAGGCGTGGGCAATAGCACACGAAAATTTGGGAATAGGGCGGAATTCCAATTTTATGGCCTTAAAATATCAAAAAACAACTAACTGTCATGGAGAGGCCGTGACTATTGTTCCTTAGGTCGTTTTTGATGGACTAGCAAAATTTTAGGTGGTCTGGATCTGGACGCCCGGGCCCATATAGGAGGCATGGGCTATATTACACAAAAATCTAGGAATCAGGCGAAATTCTAGTTTTATGGTCCTAAAATGCCAAAAACCATAGGTCATGGAGAGGCGGTGACTATTATTCATTTAGTCATTTTTGATAGGCCGTAAAACTTTAGGCGGTCCGGTTCTGGACGCCCCGGCCTATGCAGGAGGAGTGGGCATAACACACAAAAATATGCGAATCGGGTGGAATTCAAGTTTTATGGCCCAAATATACCAAAAAACGAGTAAGAATCAAGGCGAGACAGTGATTATTGTTCCTTAGGTCATCTTTTATGGGGCGACAAAATTTTAGGCTGTCCCAGTCCGGGCGCCCGGGCCCATGCAGGAGGCATGAACTCACAAATCTGGAAATCGGGCAGAATTTCAGTTTTATGGCCCTAAAACACTAGAAAAATAAGTAATGGTCATGGCGAGGTGGTAACTATTGTTACTTAGGTCGTATTTGATGGGCCGGTAAAATTTAAGGAGATTCGGTCCACGGGCCTGGGCCCATGCAGGAGTTGTGGCGTATAGCACACGAAAATAAGGGAATTGGATGAAATTCTAGCTTTACAGCCCCAAAACGCCTAAAAATGAGTAACGGTCATGGTGAGGCGATGACTATTATTCTATAGATCATTTTTGATGGGCCAGAAAAATTTTAGGCGGTCCGGGTCCAGGCACCTGGTCCTATGCAAGTGACTTGGGTTATAGCAAACGAAAATCTGGGAATCGAGCGAAATTCCAGTTTTATGGCCCTATAATATCAAAAAACGAGTAACGTTCATGGCGAGGCGGTGACTATTGTTCCTTAGGTTATTTATTATGGGCCAAAATCTTTTTAAGCAAACCACATCCGGGCGCTCGGGCACATGCATGAGTCGTTAGCTGTAGCACACGAAAATCTGGGAATCAGGCGGAATTTGAGTTTTATGGCCCTAAAACGCCAAAAAATGAGTAACGGTCATGGCAAGGCGGTGACTTATGTTCCTAAGGTCGTTTCTAATAGGCGGCAAAATTTTTGGTGGTCGGGGTCCAGGCTCATGCAGGAGGCGTGGGCTATAACACACGAAAATTTGTGAATTGGGCAGAATTCCAGTTATATGGCCTTAAAACGCCAAAACATGAGTAATGGTCATGGCGAGGTAGTGACCATTGTTCCTTAGGTCATTTTTGATGGGCCAGAAAAATTTTAGGTGGTCCGAGTCAGGGAGTCTGGGCCCATGCCTTCGGCATGGGCTATAGCACAATAAAATTTAGGAATCGAGCGGAATTCCAATTATATGGCCCTAAAATACCAAAAAACGAGTAACATTCATGGAGAGGCGATGATTATTGTTCATTAGGTTGTATTTTATGTGCCAGCAAAATTTAGGTTGTCTGAATCCGATGCCGAGGCCCTGCCGTAGGCGTGGGCTATAGCACACAAAAATCTGAGAATCAGGCAAAATTTCAGTTTTTGGCCCTGAAACGCAAAAAAAAAGTTACCGGTCATGGCGAGACGATGACTATTATTCATTAGGTTATATTTAATGGGCCAGCAAAATTTTACCGGTCACGTCGGCCCATGCAGGAGGCATGGGCTATAGCATACGAAAATTTGGAAATTTGGCGAAATTCTAGTTTTACGGCCCTAAAATGCAAAAAAGAGTAACGGTCATGCCGAGACAGTGACTATTATTTATTAGGTCATTTTTTATGGGTCGATAGAATTTTAGGCGGTCTGGGTCCGGATGCTCGAGCCCATGTAGGAGGCATGGGCAATAACAAACAAAAATTTGAGAATCGGGTAGAATTCCAATTTTATGGCCCTAAAACGCAAGAAATTAGTACCGGTCATGGCGCGACGGTGACAATTGTTCCTTAGGTCATTTTTTATGGGCGTCAAAATTTTAGGCAGTACGAATCCGGGCATCTGGGCCCATGCAGGAAGCGTCAGCTATAGCATACAAAAATTTGGGAATCGAGCATAAATCCAATTTTATGGCCCAAAAACGCTAAAAATGAGTAACAGTCATGGCGAGGTAGTGACTATTATTCCTTAGGTCATTTTTATGGGCCTGCAAAATTTTACACAGTTCTTGTCTGGCTCCAGGGCCCCTGCACGAGACGTGAGCTATAACACATGAAAATCTAGGAATCGAACAGAATTCTAGTTTTTATAGCCGTAAAACGCAAAATAAGAGTAATAGTCATTGCGATGCTGTGACTATTGTTCTTTCGGTCGTTTTTCAAAGACCGATAAAATTTTAATCGGTCCACGTCCAGGCACCCAGGCCCATGCAGGAGGCGGGGCTATAACACACGAAAATTTAGAAATCGCGCGGAATTCCAGTTTTATGTCCCTAAAACGCCAAAAAGGAATAACGGTCATGGCGAGACAGTGACTATTGTTCCTTAAGTCGTTTTTCATAAGTCGGCAAAATTTAGGCGGTCTGGTCCGGTTCGAGAGCCTGGCCCGTGCAGGAGGCGTATGCTATAGCACACGAAAATCTTGGAATCTGACAAAATTCTAGTTTTATAGCCCTAAAATACCAAAAAACGAGTAATGGTCCTTGCGAGGCAGTGACTAATGTTTGTTAGGTCAATTTTGATGGTCCGGACAGATATTGGGAAGACCGGTCCGGGGGCCTAGGCCCATGCAGGAGGCCTGGGCTATATCACATGAAAATCTGGGAATTGGGCGCAATTCTAGTTTTACATCCCTAAAACCAAAAAATGAGTAACGGTTATGGCGAGGCAGTGACTATTATTTCTTAGGTCATTTTGATGGGCCAAAAATATTTTAGGTGGTCCGGGTCCTGCCGTCTGGCCCGTGGAGGAGGTGTGGGTTATAGCACACTAAAATTTGGGAATCAAGCGGAATTCCAATTTTATGGCCCTAAAATACCTAAAAATGAGTAACGGTCATGGTGAGGTGGTGACTATTGTTCCTTAGGTCATTTTTTCTGTGACGGCAAAATTTTAGGCAGTCCCGGTCCGACATTGGCTACAACACACAAAAATCAGAATCGGGCAGAATTCCAGTGTTTTGGCACTAAACACAAAAAAAAACGAGTACCGGTCATGGAGAGGCGGTGACCATTGTTCCATAGGCTATTTTCCATGAGCCAGCAAAATTTTAGTTGGTTCGGGTCCGGACGCCCGTGGGACATGCAGGAGGCATGGGCTATAACACTCGAAATCAGGGAAATGGGCAGAATTCTAGTTTTACAATCCTAAAACGCAAAAAAACGAGTTACGGTCATGGCGAGGCGGTGACTATTGCTCCTTATGTCATTTTTGATGGGCTGCCAAAATTATAGGTGGCTAGGTCCAGACGTCCGGGCCCATGTAAGAGGTGTGGACCGCCGCACACAAAAAATCTGAGAATCGGGCAAATTTCAAATTTTATGGCCCTAAAATGCAAAAAACATGATTATCGATCATAGCGAGACGGTGACTATTGTTCCTTAGGTCATTTTTGATGGGGCGACAAAATTTTAGGTAGTTCGAATGCGGACGCCCGGGACAATGCATGAGGCGTGAGCTATAGCACATGAAAATTTGGGAATCGAGCGGAATTCCAATTTTGTAGCCCTCAATGCCAAAAAACGAGTAACGATCATGGCAAGACAGTGACTATTGTTCCTTAGGTCATTTTTGATGGGCCGGTAAAATTTAGGCATTTCAGGTCCAACGCTAGGGCCCCTGCAGGAGGCGTGGGCTATAACACACGAAATTCTAGGAATCGGGCAGAATTTTAGTTTTATACCCGTAAAATGCAAAATATGAGTAATGGTCATGGCAAGGCGGTGCCTATTGTTCTTTAGGTCATTTTTGAAAGGCTGGCAAAATTTTAAGCGGTCCGTCCAGGCACCCTGGCCCATTCGACAACGTGAAGACTGCAATCTCATTTTAGAATAATCAAACGCCCATCACAAGTCACATGGGCAACCCCACCAGATAGAATAATTGTGATATCCAAATGCAGGAGGTAGGGCTATAGCACACAAAAATTTGGGAATCGAGCGAAATCCCAGTTTCATGGCCCTAAAAAGCTAAAAAGTGAGTAAAGGTCATGGCAAGACAATTACTATTATTCCTTAAGTCATTTTTATGGGTCGGTAAAAATTTATGCGGTCCGGTCCGGGGGTCTAGACCATGGAGGAGGCTGGGCTATAGCACACGAAAATCTGGAAATCGAGCA